>NW_013666009.1:451156-482832 GCF_000517525.1 Limulus polyphemus | reverse complement strand
GTGTACGTAGTAGGAAGGACGGAGACACTTACTTAACCTTTAACTTACGTACCGTACCGACCTACTAGTACGTAGTAGTAGTAGACGACGACCTACTACTATATATATATATATATACTACACACACACACACACACACACACACACACACACACACACACACACACACACACACACACACACACACACACTAGTATTAAAGCAGGTTAATAATGACGGAAAAACATTGTTAGATGATTAACGAAATTTGTAGAATTTAACTAAAACGAACTTGTCTATACCCTTCTTCACTTATTTCATCAGTCTTGAAGTAATTCTTTAATCGCCACATTTTTAGCAAAAACTACGCTAAAAAAAGTACTTGTGCACTTTGAAAGAGACTTAAATAGCACTCTTGAGCCTTTTCATTGTATTTAAGGTCAGGAAGTACAAAACGGTGTAGACTTCGACTGCACGATGAATAAAAGAATATTTGGCAGTTTATTTTTTCTTTGTTTTAAGGTCAAGTACGTAATATGTTAAAATACCAAAAGATTGTTTAATAATTAATATCTATTGACTACTTAACTTTTTAAACACTGAGTAGTAATAGTACGCCTATTTGTATTCTAATTTAAGCATTAGGCCTAATATATATATTAGCTGAAACATAATTTTGTACATTTTATTTTGCTTTCGGCTACAAACTCACGTCTTAGCTTCCGAATTAAACTATTTTGATGTTGCATCACCGAAGTTATAAAAAAAATAAAGAATAAAACGTATTTCTAGCAAATCGACATAAATTTGAACATTCAACATAAACACCATAGTTGGCCTAAGAATAACCAGGTGATAGTTTTGTTGGTAAGCGACGATGTTGTTGAGCATAACCAAAAAACGAGCGGGAAAGCATTCTCGACAGTGACAAAGGGAATAACCCTTTTCTCTTTTATAGTTAGTGATTATATTATTTATGAAATATTATTTATTATAATAAAATACCAAAGATTTGTGCAGGCATACGCATGTGTATGTTAAATAAAAACTTTAATCAGTTATAAAACAGAACTGCTCATCACTCCAAAAGCTAGAGACTAAAATTTTTGAAGCTTGTAGTACACTGAGGCTACGTTACAATTATTTCAAACTTAAATTCATTTTGATACGTGATTGGGCTGTAATAGTCAAAGTGCGAGTGATGAACCTCACAAAACTCCTAGCAAACAAAAAATAAACCACGTATCATAAAGTATTCTACTTGGCAAAAATCTGTTATTGGAGAAGTCTACAATTCACAGGAGAGATAGTAACAGATAAATGACAAGGAGTGAAAATACCCACTAGAAACTAAATCTTGCTACTTCCCATGTGCCACACAGGCTAGGAAAAACAAAACTCAATAATGAGTATTACGTTTTGCTAGCGCTAAGAAACTGTGATCCCTGGTAAATTTTGAATAGTGTATAAGTACACATTGCAGAAAATAAATTTGGAAGCAAATTTTAAAAAACCAACAAACTATCGGTTCAAATGTATAACTGCTATTTTCTTCAGTAATCTTGAATTCTGATTTATGAATGTATGTAGAGCATGCTGGACAGAAGAAGCTATATGACGATACTTTTAAACATTTTTGATAAATTGGAAAACTTTCTGCACAGTCGGAAATATCTTTCCAATATGCCTTCTAGCGATGAAATATTAGAGCCAGTTAAATCATATTTTAAAGCATTTTCAAATATTTTTTTTGAGTAGTAAATACAGAAGAAGGCCATCAATTTTTTTTTATTCGATTTACGATATATTGTTTGTTTAGAAGTTTCGTGCAAAGCTACGCACGAAATATCTGCGCCCGACCCAAGAAAAATTGATGTGCTAACTGGTTGGACAGGGAGGATCTTGGAAAGATGTACAAAAACATGCCCATAGTGTTTGTGTGTGTATTTGGCTCAGTATAATTTTAATCGTTTACTAGCTGGAGTACTGTACCCTATACAGTAGTTATGTAAATTCATTATCAATGAAAGGCTATCTTAGAAAATTTAGTTGCTTCCTTTATATGTTGTTTAAAAAGAAAACGGCCACAAAAACTGCTAAACACAATATTGTTACGTATCTGGTCGTTTGTTAATTTCCGGTATAAATTCTTCCCGAGGAACTTCATCGATACAAGTCCTTTCTTAAATAAAATTGGTTTATTCTTTCTCAATACAACTTTGCAATACACATAATTTCCACAGTCACTTTAACTTAAACACACGCTATAATTCACAACGATTCACGCACTTTACTTACGATCACTACCGCTCATTTGACTCAATTATCTGTCTCTATCTCCATCTATCTGCAATTATTTCTCCGCTTTATTTGCCGGGCTTATATACTAAAATAGAGGGCGCCTAGAAAAGACTAGTTGCCAGGAGCAGTCATGATCCTTCTAGAAACTCCAGCGCGCATGCTTCCAGTTTCACGTGACTTCCGCTGTCGTAACAATATGAAACCGCAAATTTGCATGTACCTCCGCATAGGCCCAACAAACCTTCATGCAAAATTACATGAAGATTCATCTACAGGGGTGCGAAGTAGTGAATAAAACAAATGCAAAATCGACCATAAAAAAAAAACACAAAATTTCAAAACTGAAAATTTGTATGCATCTCCGAATGGACCTAATGAACCTCCATACGAATTTTGGTGAAGATTCATCCACATCCTGCGAAGTAGTTATATGAAGAAACGGTATTCCACCAGTAGTAAATATCATTGTACAATAACTTTTACAAGGATAAACGTATACGTAGTAACTAAAATCTAAAACAGAACTTCTTAACATATTTATTTAAAAAGGATAAATAATCAAACCAATAATAGTCGAGGTTTTAAATTTACTGATCTTCAGTAAGATATTTGATGTTAGCTTACTACTTTTTTATTGGGTAATCGGGAATTTAACTAAACGATACCAGCACTATAACAAGTCAAAGTGAAGTTGTATTATTATGCATTATTTGGTTGAATGACTGAAAATATAAAATCCAAACAAACATTATTTAAATAAGTTATCTGTAAAAATAGCATTTGTATTAGACTCAATCACGAATAAAAAAACAAAAAACAAACAAACATGAAAATCCGAAAATACATTATTTTTATAAAAATAACTTATCACGGAACCAGGTGTTTGATTATGCTTTGTTGATTGTTTCTTAGCTATATAAATATAATAGTAATGTCTGTTACAGAACTTAAATACAAAACAAAAACGATGTAAACAATTTTAGACATCTGAGCATAAGCGAACATTGCAGGAGTCGCGTTAATTACAACACTTCTCTTTCATGCGTTCGGTTATATAAAATTAAGTTGTGAATTGAAGTGTAAAGTAGATAAGTTAGTCACGTTACACATAGCATGCCACTATGCATTTTACGTGTGATAAGATTATTTACTTTTTATTTCTTATACTCTGTCAAGATAATAGTTCCTGCATTTTAAAATGAGTTTCATTTTACTCGATACATAGGAGTTGGTACTTTGTCACGTAATGGTGGCACTACGTAACACTCAATAATCCAGACAACTGTGTCAAGATAACATTCGTGTGCGTGGGCTCACGACCTCCTCGTTCCTGGCGTAGGAGGAGCATAACTAGTATAATCCATAAAAACCGCGAAGTTGTGATGACATGAAAGATCACAGAAAGACATTTTTAGCCTTGGTGTATGCGTGATATGTCATTACGTTGATGGATCCACCCGTCGGAATGATTTTGTTGCTAAGTTTGTATTTTTTTAGCAATATTTTATGGTTATATGAGCATTAGTAAGAGGTACGCTACATAATTTTTTGGATAGTGTATTTACTTGTTTATCTGTATGGTAGACTAGCAACTACCAAAATGGTTATGTCGTTACTATTGTATTTGTAACTAGCCTTCTATTCAAATAAATGAATAAAACCACGTGGTAATATTTTTGTTAAAACTTGTCATTGTATACCTTCAATGTAAAGTCCTGAATTCGACGAAATATGACTTTTGATCATAAATTACTTTTATTTCATTTTCTCGTTAAGTCATGTAACATTGTAAGTTAAGCATAGGTGTACCGGCCTTGCTTAGAAGTTAGACTTGCGTTTTGCTACTAACTGTGTGATACATTGTACCTGCTCTGCAGCGGCATCTGTTAGAACTGCATACCCCTAGTCCTCCGTTTCATTTCTCGTTATTGCCATCGGTAAGCTTTGCACTCCTTACTTTCTGCAAATGTCATATTTTTTCCGAAGCAAGAATTATGCGTCTTTCATTTATCTGAGAATTATTTTACTGAGATAAACCTTTATCAACAGAAACAATACAATCTATAAAATTAAAATTAACAGCCATATCTGCTTACTCGTGACATAATGGATATGTTGATAATCGTGACTTTCCAAGCACAAATTTGGAGAAGTTGTGCTTGTAAGTTGTTAGTTTTGATTTACTAAAGGTTTCATTTCGTTTATACGTATATAGCTTAGAAGAATTAAGTACACATTTTGAAAAACTAAAAGGTGCTAGATACTTAAAAATATCATTGAGTATCATCCATTGAACAGCATTTCATGATGGTTGATAATCCTTAATTTTAAGCATAAGTCAACCATGTTATTAGATTAGTTCAAGTGAGTTTCAGAGGAAAAACCCTTGTTTTGGATTGGTGAATGGAATATATGTGAAGATTAGTTTATATAAAACTACTTCCTGAAAACGGAGTACATTGTTTTTGAAGCAAGATAAGCTTACATCACTGATATGTTTGTGTGTGTGTGTGTTTGACCAAAGTATAATAAGAGTGAGAGAGATGTTTTACATGTAAATAATTAGCTATTTTAGGCAGTGCCAGTTTTCAGGAAGGGGTCTGGTGAAAATACAAAACTTATTTTTTTAAATTGCTGTTTCAGAGTTTGAATTTCTGATCATGCTAGTTAAAGCTGCAATATTTATCTTCCAAATTAAGTAAGTTGTACAGTGGCACAAGAGGGTATTCAAAAGCTTATACAATGAAAACTAATCTCAATTGGGATGGAGGTTAGTCTGTTCAGGTTCCTTTTTTTGGAGTCTCTGATAACTAAATCTGACTCTGATTGTAGATAAAATATTTTTAACTTTTGATTAGCGTTAGCTGCATACATCACTTTTGAATCATCAGAAATTGTGCTTTTTCATAAATTGTAGAGAATGTGTTATTTGGGGTTCATGAAGAGTAAGGAGAGTAAGTTCATTAAAGGAAAGTGTATTCTGTTTTTGACTGGAAATGTAAATAACTAATAGTTTTTTAATTTATATCACTTGGTATCATATCTTTAAATTATCTTTATAATGAAGTTCCTACATTTTTTTTTCATATCAAAGCTATATTTCATCACCAAGTTCTTTTAAACCCTACTTGAGGGACTATTTTAAATTATTATCAAGCTAAAAGAGAGCAGTTTATAACAGTATATAATACTTACTGTGAGTCAATATATATATGTTCTTCTATCTTCTTTTTCATAAGAAAGTGCTATTTATCTGTTTTATTGCAGTATCTTAGTACATTAAATTTGCATGTCTTTTTTTCATGATATTGAAGGAATGGATAGTTTTATTATCTCTAGCTACATTAACTTTTTACTCTTTAAAGTTGGTACTTAATAACATAACTTGAACGTCTGATATTTTTTTGCTATAAGTCATTTTTGTTTTATTTACTGCAGTAATTGGCCCTCAAATAATTCCTTGCAATATTACTAACTCATTAAAAATTTCTCACTAGTTTATCTGCTTTCTGTACTATAGGAATCATTCAATATATTTTAATTCTTAAAAATATTCCTTCTTTCCTTTATATTGACATGTTAAATGTTAGTTTGGTCTGTTTCTAACTACAGTGTTACTTTTTGTTGTTTTTTTCAGAGTGTGATCTGAGGAATAGTGAGTCATTCAGCTGTTCTTCACTCTAACATGACTTTAAAGAAACCATTGTATCTGGTTTTGATTTGGATTGTCATCAGTGATGTTGGAGTGGTTGTTCATTCAAAAAGAATTCATAATCAAGATGATACTTCATATGAATCAGATCTGTTACATGATCAAGTTTCCTGGCCAGCTAATGGAAGGAAAAGCTCTCACCATCCTAGCTATAGACAAAACAAGTTTTCTTTATTGCGCAGTGAAAGGAGGAATGATCAGTTAAGAAGATCAATGGATAAAAAACCAAACATAATTCTTGTGATAACTGATGACCAAGATGTAGAACTTGGTAAGAAGACTGGAATAGCTACTGATATTATTCAACATAAGAATCATAAACACAGAGAATGCACAATATTTGCACATAGTTAACCAACAAAGTTCTTATTATATATATATATAAATATATAAATAAAAAAAATCAGTCTGTTAAGTTTACTGTAAATATATTTGAAGCACTTGATAATACAACAAGATCAATAGTGCTTAAAAAAATATTGTAGAATAACTATTTTTAATTTTTGATGGCTAAAGATATGTTCTTCTACATAACAAAAGCAACTAGACCTTAATTCTATGGGTACAGTTAGAAAGGAGAAAGAGAATATGTATTTCTCAGGTTTAATGTAGGCTGAATTGACAAAAGTGAAAAGGAACAAACTGGATTGAATTTTCTGGTATAAAATAAGCTTGAAATGGGTTGTGGGAATAACAAGAGGCTCAGTAATTAATTCTAAAAATTGACCTATGTTATGTAAACAATAATTATTGTAAGAAACTTAATTGTTTTAAGTATCTTAAAGTTTTTAAAATTTTATTATTTGTATGTCTAAAAAAATATCATATATCATTAAAGCTTTACCAAAATGTTTTAATGTGTAAAGAAAAATCAGTATGATTAGCTGTGCCAAACCTACATGTAGTTGTTTTGGTTAAAGAACTTCAATTTACAAATTTTAGCATATTAAAGTTCTTGAGTAATGATAGAGAAAAAACAAAAAAAAAAAGATCATGACTTGTTAAATTGCACTTGATGTTCTTTGCAGTTATCTTTTTATTCTAAATTATATTAAGTCTTTTTACTGTTGTGATAAGCACATACTGTGATTTAAAAAAAAAAAAAAAAAAAAAAAAAAATTATTTTCCTTCTTGTAGTAATCGTAAAATTGAATCATATTGACATTAAATTCATTCTATGAAGAAACAGGGAATAAAATAGCAAGGATTCTTTGTCATTATCTCTTCTTTGGGTTATTGTTATTATAAAATTTTCTCTGTTAACAATGTACATAAAAATTGTATTCTATAATTTTGTTTCATCCACAAATGAAGTTTAAAATCAATACATGTATTGTTTTTTTTTATAATCTAAACAAATCTTGACTATTTATAGAACAATTAAAAAACAGCAAAATTTTTCTATTATTACAAGAAAGTATGCTTCATTTTACTATGAAAATTAATCTTTGAACAGGATCTTTGAACTTTATGCCTAAAACCTTGAGAATACTTGGGGAAGGTGGTGCTCATTTTCCAAATGCCTATGTAACATCTCCAATGTGTTGTCCTTCTCGAAGTTCAATGTTAACTGGTCTTTATGTTCACAACCATAATGTTTACACCAACAATGACAACTGCAGTTCTCCACAGTGGCAACAAGAGCATGAGACAAGGACATTTGCTACTTACCTAAGTAATGCTGGGTACCAAACAGGTGGGTTCAACCAGCCTTATGTTATGCTTTTGATCATAACCTTATAGAGCTTGATCTATTATTATATGAGATGATCGTGCATCAGCCTGACTCTCAAAATTTGAGCCATTAAACAACATATATAAATAACTAATCTGAAGTTGTTATTCTGTTATTATTATATGAGATGATCGTGCATCAGCCTGACTCTCAAAATTTGAGCCATTAAACAACATATATAAATAACTAATCTCAAGTTGTTATTCTGTTATATATTTGTCTGATACATGTCTTCAAACTGAGTGTTTGTTGTATGTATGTAATATCACTTGTAACAAGTCACTATGACAAATATATTTCTTTCAACCTCTCTTTATACCTATAACCCATAATTGTTATGTCCTTTCACAACCCTTTCTGTATTTTTGAAGTATTTTATCATTAGGTAAGTTTATAATTTATATTTCTTTAAGTTTTTATTTTCTACAGCTTATTTTGGCAAGTATCTGAATGAATATAATGGTAACTACATACCACCTGGTTGGAGAGAATGGGCAGGTTTGATAAGGAACTCAAGATTCTACAACTATACAATTAATATGAATGGCAGCAAAATCAAACATGGTGATGATTATTATCAAGATTACTACCCTGACTTGATTGCTAATGATAGTGTGAAGTTTTTACGACTATCAAAACAACACTTTGCCAACAAGCCTGTCATGCTGGTAATGTCTTTTCCTTCCCCACATGGGCCTGAAGATTCTGCTCCCCAATATTATCATCTCTTCCATAACATTACTACCCATAGGTAAATACTTTTGTAATATTTTAGTCATTAATTTAGAAGATAGTTTTCTGAATTACATAAATTTTGTACTTTGAAACTACATATCATTTAGTGTAGACCAGTATATTTCAATTAATAGAAATAATTAAGCCTTATGATTTAACCTGTCACTTATCATTAGTGAATACTAATATAAAAACATTCAAATATGCAAGTCTTAATGTTTTCACTAACTTTCAAAGTGATAAAAAAAAACAATTTTTTTTTTCTCTTGACTTTTACATTTTTTTTTCAGTTGCTTAGAACACATTCACACTTAAACATAATGGTGTAGCACAAATCCTTATTCTAATTAATATAAAATTTAATTAATTGTGTTGCATAACATTATAACCAAGCAAATGTTCTCTAAGATTTCAAGGTTGATTATGGTTGTTGTTACATGCTAGAGGAGGCTCTGCACACACAAATGCTAACTACCTCATGCCTGTGAAATTTGCATGCCACTAGCCTTAAGGTAATTCCTATCTAAATTCACATGCTTAATGTCAACTGTTCTGGTGCATGATAATGTCATCATGTGACAAAAGCCCTCCACCAAAGGAGAATGACACTACTTCCATGGGCAGTACCTTCCTCTATGCACTTGCAATAACTTCATTCTTCTTCTCAGCATTGCATTGAACAGACGTGATCAAAATTGTTCCGCCGAGTTCAGTTTGAGATTTGAATTTGTTAATGAAACTTTTATTTTCATTTTCTTTGGCTTTTTCTTCAAAAGCTTTATTTTTTTTTATTATGAATTCTCACATGATGTTGACTTGTACTCAGTCCTGTATGAGTGATGCTATTATACACACACAAGCTTTATTTCTACTATGACTTAACTGTTGGGGATGTTGCAGCCATTGTTTAACATGTTCTGGATTACCACAAGCTTATTTGGCCTACCAGTCCCATCCCGTCAGCTGAAGATCTTTCTCCTCAGTCAGAAATGGTCTAATTGACTATGAATTTAACCTGATTTTCTTTCAGTAGTGCCATACCATTTTATGAATGACCTTAACCTTCTAATATCTTTCTTGATTTCATTGTCAGGTATGTTTCATTCTTTGTCTTTTGCTTGTGTCCTTTAATATTTTTCATTTTTCTGTTCCATGCCCCCAGTTCTTGGAATTTACCTTGTCTTTACTCCTCTGTTTGGTCCATGACAATTCTATCATTTCTTACACCAACCATTCAGAAAACACCCATTCCAGGATCCTTTGCTTTTGGATGTTGAATGTACTGTTCTGGGCCCATTCACATTGGGTTTGTCTTATTGTCTGTCATTTGCCAGGAGTTAAGAACTTTGTGGTGGACTGCCTCTCTCAGCCAGTCTGCATTCTATCAATGAAACCGGCTCTACACCCCCAGGTCTTTTGTTGAGTTTGCTCTCATTTGGACACCTTTCATACACCCCTTTGCCACCTTTCTCAACTCTAGGCTTCCTCTCTTCTACTCCCCTGTTCCTCATCCATTGGCTCTGACTGTCAGTGCTCTCAGCCAAGCCTGGTCTTAACTCTTTCTACGTGCCTATCTTTCTCTTCATCTTCTCCCTCTGGTTCTTACCTTGATACACAATACTCCTTGTCAGGTCTTATTGTTGGTGACTCTTTGGCCGGCTCAAACTTGGTTTCCTCTGCTTCTTCACTTAGCATCCAGACTCCCCCCCCCCCTTCCTCTGCCCAATATTCTCTCTGTTACTTAAACCTCACTTTTTTTTTTTCATCAAGGGATATTATTTCTCAATCTTCACATATGGGATTTGTCTGGTCCATCACCTTTTGAGTTGAACTTACCAATTGTGTGGCATTCTTCTTGTCATGTTCCTGTTGTCCCTCCACAGTGTCTTTCACTGAAAGTGGCTGGTCTTTCGTCATTGGTCTGCCTGCCACTCCTTTCCTCCTGGCTATCCTACTGGGAACTACCTTTCAGCTATTACACTTGGCTGTTAGACCATGGATTGTCAGTCTCCCCATTGTTGGTTATCTGGTGGCCATTTCCATTGCATTTTGCCTTTTCTCTCTCCTTTGTTCTTCCCTGACCTTCTCACCTGACTTGCATGTCTAACTGGAACATTGCTATGGTTTTGCATGCTCACATATGTGCCCCATTAAGCCATTGGCTTCTTGCTCTTTGTACCGACTTTCTCTCCAGATTTATTTCCTCTTCCTCCTCCTTCTTGCCTGCAATTGACATTATTCAGATGTCTATCTAATGATGTTTCTCACTCCCTCTTCCACTGCACTTCTATGCTCCTCTTCTTGGACTGAACTTTCTGTCTCTCACCTGTATTATTGTTCAGACCCAGATAATCTCTTGTCTTGTTCAGGCTGTTTGGTATTGCTTATCATAGACTTCTCTGTTTCGGGGTACCTGCCATCCTTCTACCCTTACTGAATGGGTCCATTCACTCTTCCACTTGGCATATTCGTCTATGGATGTGGATGCTCGCAGGCTATTTCACTTTCTTTTTTTTTTTTTTTTTTTACATTTGATTCATCACCCAACTCATTTTTTCTTGCTTTCCATTTTTGCCAGCCTTTGGACAAAATCCTCCAGATTGGAATGTGTATTACTCCCCAAACATTCATCTATCATTAGCTACATCATCTGGCTGTTTCGTCTCCTGCTGGATTCGAATTTCACCTGGAGCCATTCTTCAATTAACGCACTATCTTTGAAAAGAATAAGTACATTTTCTTTCTCAACTCTCCTTGACATTTTTTAGGATCTCACCAGGTGGTTAGTGTTTCTTTCAAGGATATATTTATTTCAAAAAATCTGCTTCAAGCCAGGATAACTGAAAGTTATCAAACCATCCTCCTTGGCTATACCAGTGCCTATTGTGAGATGGGGTATTCCTTACTTTAAGTATCCTTATGGTATAAATACTTGCTCAATTGTCCAATCCAGACTACCAATTCCATGAACTACTGTGGAAACAGCCAGCACTAAAGAAGTGTTCTGCTCCTTTCTTTGGCTTATACTTGCCAGATTTTAAAAATAGGGT
The DNA here is from genome assembly GCF_000517525.1 of Limulus polyphemus. Classification (NCBI taxonomy): domain Eukaryota; kingdom Metazoa; phylum Arthropoda; class Merostomata; order Xiphosura; family Limulidae; genus Limulus; species Limulus polyphemus. The sequence continues at coordinate 471,320 of NW_013666009.1, read as the reverse complement.
TTTGCAGTCACCCATTACACTGGGAAAATGTTAACTTTAATACACTGGCCAAAGTGCAGACACTCTTTTTTACATATTACAGAGTCTCATAGCAGCATGTTTTTAATGTTCAGTCCAGTTGTAATACCACTTATAATTTTGAACCACCAACCACAGGGAGGCAATCGGTTGGTAGTAACCTATTGCTATTTATTAAATTATTTATTGTTTATTGTTGATAGGTATTATTATGAAGTGTTTACATCAATGAATATTAAATTCCTCTAGTGATTGAGATTTGGAAATTAAACACCATTGTAGAATTAATGTTTTACCAGTTTATGAGAGATTACCTTTAAAAAATTCCTAAGCATATAAATTATGTTGGAATCTTAATACTTTCAAATATTTCAATTATTTTGCTGTATGTTATGTACATTCACATTTATATATGTACATTTTAATATTATTCACTTTTCTTTAATAAAAAAATACAGTAAGTTACTTTAATACTTCTGTCTACATACTAAATCAATATTTGATTTGTTTCAATATAGAAAAAAAATTATATCCTTCTTAACTGCTTTGTTTTATTTGTAAAACTCTCCTTGCTTCATTAGTGATTCTACTTATTAAAAATTCTGATTTTGATTTTTGTAACATTTTTCACAAAAAATTATTATGGCATTTGGATTTAATATAGATTTTATACATGGTATATTATTAAGACAAACTTAAATCTTTCAAACTGAAGTGAAATATTTTAATGTTATTACAAATCCTACATATGTGTGAAATATGAGGCTCATAAAAGGAATATAAAGGCACTAGAACCAAAAATTCTTGTTAGTTCAGACTTTAACTGTTTAAATTATAGTATACTAGCAGAGACCTGCAAAATATTTGCAGTCAATTTAGTATCTTTATTGCAACAGTACTTCTCTAAATACAAGATTTCCAGAATAATGCAAACGAATTGTAATTGTAGACACCGATATTTGATAGAGATAAATTAACACTGTAACCTGTACGGTTTTTACTTTAGTTAGAACTAAACTTTACTCATCTGGCAATCTGAGGGTCATGAGTTTGAATCCCCATCCCACTAAACATGCTCGCCCTTTCAGCTGTGGTGGTGTTATTATGTGATGGTCAATCCCATTATTTGTTGGTGAAAGAGAGGCCCAAGAGTTGGCAGTGGGTGGTGATTGCTAGCCTTCCCTCTAGTCTTGCATTGCTAAATTAAGGACGGCTAGTGCAGATAGCCCTCATTTAACTTTGCGCAAAATTCAAAAAGAAACAAACTAACTAAAGTTTACTGTACTCAATACTATCGATAAATAAATTTTTAAAATTAGTCTATGACCTAACATCCTACCTTTTTAAAAACTTTAAGCTTTTAATGTTGTTGTACAAAATGGTTAAAGTATATTTACATCTGCCTTTTCTTGTTATTTCTTCATTCATAGAGCAGTACTAGTGATTTGCTCACTGAGCTTTGCAGCTCCCTGCTACCGGCAGGCTAGTTATTGTCAAGTGCATAACGCATCTGCCCTGCTTTTCTTGGGTAAAAGTCTTACTCTGCATGCTTGTAATACATACTGACAAGCATAATTATTGTATGATAATGATGATGAATGTAAGTATATAAATGTATTGATGTGCATAAGAACAATAAAGGGGTAGTTTATACTGTACTGCATTCCTTTTGTGTATTTTTGTCAGATTTTATAAATAAGCTCTACTCTTTCTTAAGTTAAACGATTTTGCAATAATCACTGGTAATATATTTTGTTACTATTGAAAAAAAGCAAATAAAATAACTGTTTGCATTATCTATTAAATAAAATAAAAATAAACAACCTTAAAAGTTTACTGTATTTACACTTTAATCTGTATGGAGTGCAAAATGTAGTTTAAAATTTATTTAGAAGTAAACCAAAAAAGATTTATGGGTAATTTGTATCATAGTGCTTTTTCATCTGACCTGCACTACATTATTGAATTCTGATAAATTCATAATTCCAAAAACATTCAATGTAAAGTACAAAAACAGAATGTGATTTGTAGTATAATTCTTTGAACATTCTTAACGTTAATTCAGTCTTTCTTGTAGACATCTTTTCAAAGTCGTTTAAAAAATAAATAAATTTACTATCAGTATATCATGAAAGACTTTTTTATTTTTTAGGACTCCAAGTTGGAATTATGCTCCAAATAATGATAAACAATGGATTCTTCGTCACACTGGGAACATGGAACCTGTTCATATGAAGTTTACAGATATTCTGCACACGAAAAGACTCCAGACCTTACAGTCTGTAGATGATGCCATAGAAAAGGTTAGTGAAAAGAGAAAAATGAGTAATACTTTAAGCTATGTTTATTAGCATTATTAGCACTGTATTTCTAACAGTTTGAATGAAAAAGAGATAGAACATTGTTTAAAGTTTAGGTACAGTGCTTAAGTAACTGAAAACTAAACATTTATTATAATTGTTGTAAAATTGTCATGATTATGCTAACTTTGGAAAACTCCTAATTCATGAACTGGCAAAATAAGACTACATGACTCAGATACTTAACACAGTTGTGCTACATACTGAGAAGGAGAGGAAAAACAGAAATTATGATGAGCATATCAGTTACTACGATGAAAAATTCTTGAAGTAAGTTATGTATATAAGGTCAGAAGTGAGAGTGAAAAAGAGATTATTGTCTGTTTTAATTAGTATCCTATTTCTGAATGCTACTTCTGGATAGAATCATCTGAGCTTTGAGTTTCTTATTTCCTTATTGACCAGAGGTCCTTGTAAAATTCATTTTCAGTTAGTGTTAGTGAAAATCTGAAATAAGGAAGATGGATACATGATGTCAGTTTATCTGGCCTGTCAACTAATATGGGTGAAGGTTTCAGTCAAAGCTGATGTCAAGGTTTTCTTGTAATGTTTTTACAAGACTTAAACCATTTAGTACTTGTGTAGAAATAACCGTGAATTATCCATGTGTCTTCTTTCTATGAAATCTTATCCTAAAAAGGCTTTCAGATTTTTATTCTTGCAACAGAAATACTTGTTTGTTAATGTATCGGAGCTCACAGAGCTAAGAAATGGCATATTTGGATAGATACAACTTAAGAATTTTTTGTTGTCTTTAGAAACATTGAATATAATAAACTGGAGATGCATTTGAATACGTTTATAACATACTATAATGGCAAATAACTTGTGTACATCTAAAATAGTTCTGGGTATTGTAAAGGTTCAAATTAGAGTGTATATGGTGAGTCTTCTGTCTAAACAAGGTCACTTCAGTTGTTAATTGCTTTTTATAAAATATTTATGTAATATTTCATGTTTATACAAGTAAAAAATATTTTTCTGCTTGGTAATATTGATTAAAGACTTTTGTTTTTAAATATTTTCAGTTTTCTTTTATTATATAGCTAATTATACAAATTAACCCTTCTGTTTTATTATATATATAGTTTCTAGTTTTAAAATTTAATTCAGAATTTTGGTATATATTTTAATTCTGAGGTTTTATTTTAACATAAAATGGATTCAGCTGTTTTTTTATTAGAAGTATTAGATAGAGAATGAATTGGGTATTTCTTTTTTTAAGCTGTACAACGAGCTGAAGAAACTTGAAGAACTTGAAAATACGTATATCTTTTATACATCTGACCATGGCTATCATTTAGGGCAGTTTGGCTTAATTAAAGGAAAATCACAGCCATTTGAATTTGATGTACGTGTACCTTTCTTAGTGAGAGGACCTTTTGTTCCTAAAGGAGTTCGGTGAGTAGTACATCTGTTTTTATAAGACAGGAGTCTCTTCTCACTTCATTAGTTGTTTTTACCTCAAAACTTTTAAATATTTTGGATTTTGGCCTAAAGTTGCCCAAATATATTTGTATACCTCAGTTAATGCTAAGTTTATTGATACTCTAGTAAAATATAAATGAGATTAAGTTCATGAAGATCTTTGCAGAAAGATAAGGTGAAAGTTAGCTTTATTGTGGATTGGGAGCACTTCCTGTGATTCAGTTTTTTTGTTTTTTATATACAAATGTTTTAAATTTGGAGGATACATAATCTTGGATTAGTATTTTTACTGCAGGTCAGAAAGTTTATTTTCTAAATTTGTTTTGATGGTTATTAACCTGTATAAACTACATCTTACCATCAGTTTCAAGATGTTGAAGTTGTATTCTGTTTCTAAGTTGGTGAGGGATTGAAGAAGTACATCTCTGTATGTCTTAGTATATCTGTTATGTGAAAATATCTCTCATTATAGTTTGCAAATATCTGTTAATTCAATAAAGTTGAAATTTTTCTTTCTAAAATCTTGATGATGAGTTTTCATAGAACTAGGTATGTTTTTTTTATGTATAGGAGTAAATGAAGCAGCCATGTAGAAAGGTTACTAGTATGTAGTTATTTTAATGAATAAATAAAATCATTACTTACATTTGCAATTTTGCTTCCAACCTATTGTTTTCTCTTGACTTTTTCTGTGAACTCTGTTAAAGCACAAACATCCTTTCAAGGATTTGTACATCTGGTACCACTTGTTTCAAATAATTGCAGAATAGTTATGATCATATAATAATAGCTCCAAATGCACTTGGAGTTTAGTATAGATGTGGTCAGTTGTTTTGATATGGAACACGTATAATTTTGTAATCATTTAAAATACAAGGTATTTGAAAATATACCTTGCATATCACTGAGTGAATGTTTCAACATAAATGAGAGGTGGTTTCTAGAAAGGAAAAGTGTGTACTTTTTAAAAATGATTAAATCTGTTTCCAAACTTTCTTCACTGATGACACCCTAACCTACATACCTTGATTTGCACAACACCTCTGCTGCCACATGCAATCCTTTTTTTTGTGAATTTCTTTTTATGTTCTTATATTATTCTTCATTTGATGAAACTCTTGCAATATCTTGGAAATCATTGGATTAAATATTTCAAATACAAAAGTTACAAAAAAAAAGTGTAATACTATATCAGTACCAAAGTGTTATGAAAATATGTTTAAAGTTATCATGAAGTTGAAACTTTGATAGGTTTAACTTATGAACACACAAGCTGAAGATATCACTGTAAATTAAAATAAGGGTTTTTTACTGATAATAACATTTTGACCAAACTTGTATGATGTTATTATGATGACAAAACTGTAGCAGTTGCTTTTTTCTTAGGTCAAGAAGGTGATAGAAGCAATTCTCTTAAATTTTGATAACTGTGTACTATTGGGTAATAAATTCAAGTGGAACTGACTTGTTTGTAATACTGATACATATGCTATTGATAATGCTTGTAGATAAGTGAAATATTTGCTTATTTAGTGGAAAAATAATACAATTAAATTTTTCTTTTTGTAGTATAATATTCATAAGATTCATTGCAATTGCTAAAATAATGGGTTTTTTGCTGTTTCCAGAATATCCGACGTTGTTTTGAACATAGATTTAGCTCCATCATTCCTAGAGTTGGGAGGAGTTGTACCACCTGAACACATGGATGGAATGTCCATAGTACCCCTACTAAAAGATGCTTATGAACAATTCAGGTATGTAACATTAAACCTGCAAAGTGAAATACATTATTTTCATAGGGTTAAAGGTATTTCTTTCTTTATTTCTGTATGTTACTTTGTTTAAAATGGCAGCAATAATTGTGTTTATACTGTTATTCTGTTTTGTACATTGTCACGCATCAGTATTCAGCACACAATTGGAATATTTTATCAAGTATATGCAATTTCCAAATAGTAATTTATCCTGTGATAGTTTGAAATTAGTCTCTAGAATAATGTTTCTGTAATTTCAAAAAATCTTTTTCCAGCAAGTCCAGGGTAGCAACAAAAGAAATAAAGCCTAAAAAGGGCTGGAGGGGAAGTTTCCTTATTGAAAGAGGGTAAGAATATTCTATTTAAATTAGCTATCATAGTTGATCCTTTTAATGTTAAATGCTCATAATGTCACTGTGTATATGTGCATAGACAATAAAACTTAAAATATCATAGCTGACTTAACTTGTTTTTGTATCTTCTGTACTTTTCCTATTTAAATGAATGCCACATACTTGTTTTGAATATAAAAATAAAGTAGCAATGCTGCTTACTAATATTACAAATTTTTGTTGACTGAAAAGTTCAAATGCTAAACTTAACTTGCTACTGAGTACTAATTTCAAGGTTTGCTTTTACAGTTTCTAGTTAGTTTTTAAAATATCGTATACTTTAGAAACAGTAGTTTTTTGTGATGTTTCTCGGATATTTAATGGCTCAGAGACATGATTTTAATTTGTAATTTGGAAGACAGTTAGGTAATTCTTTTTAATTTATTGGTATAATGTTCTTTGTTTTGCTTAATTTCAAAGATGAAATGATCTGTTAAATTGAAACTAATTTTTTTCTTAGTTTTAGTTCTACTTGTTTTTATAAGCAAAAACAAAATTAATGTCATAAAAAGGCTAAGACAGTATTCTTCTCATAGAAAACCATTTTGGATATAAGACCCAAATGGTAGTAATGATAGGAAATTTGATTTAAAGTTCAGTTCTACATTAAAATTTTCAATAACAAACTGCATCTTTCAAAATATCAACTTTTTTTTTTTATCAACTCTTTGTTTTAAATAAATTAAGAGCCAGAATCCAGTCAGGGTGGAATCAGGGTTGCTTAATTAATAAGGTATGTTCAAAAACTTCCATCATAACGTGATCATTTAATTTCAGCAGTCAGTTGTGTAAAAACACTTCATACCCACATGATGTTTTACCCTAAATTGACAGCAAGTCATTTATTTGCAGTTCACAATTCTATATTATTTTAGGACAAGGACTAAATGTAAAAACTGACATTAAACAGTGAGAAAAAATAATATAAAATTCACATCTTTAAAATGAAGTTGGTTGTAGACCTGCTGTGTTTTGTGGTACATACTCCGAATTTTCATATGAACTTTTAATGCAAACTCCAAACAGCCAGAGCTAGCTTTCTGAAGTATTCATTACTTTTAACAACTGCTGTTTTATTATATATGTATGTATGTATGTATCTGCGTGTGTGTGTGTTTTATAACATATTTTCTAATATATTCTACCCTTCAAAGACATCTGTAATAATTTATATTAATTAAAAAAGTTTTTTTTATTTTAGGCAGAAATATGCCCTGTTTTTGGCATTATTGGATATCTACGAATTCCTGATTTGTATTTGAAGGTATATGTGGGAATAGCCATTATTGCAGTGAACTAATTTTTTAATGAAACATCAATATGTTTCAATAATGACTTTTTATTTGTTTTTGTAAATGTTTTCTAAAACAAATGTTTTATATATTAAACAAACAGTGGCAGAGAAAAAAAGAATCTTCCATTACTGAATGTTAAATTGAGAAAAAGAAACCACAAATTACTACTGTAGTGAAAAAAAAAATTAGTATTTAGGTAAATATTACTTTATATTTAAATAGAATTTTTGAATAAATGAATTAAGGTAAGTGGGACTTTTAATTCTGTGATTATAAATAATTTGTAGTTATAGCATTTAAAAAGTTGAAAATAATTATCAGAATAATTGATTTTTATGAGTTTTGGCTTTCAGGCCCATTTCAAAATAGCCTAATTGTTTTCCCTGCAAGTATGCATTGCTACTTTTTAAAAGGTTTGTGGTAATTTGATTGTTTTTTGCAAAAAAAAAACATTATATTATTAAGTTGCACTTCTCTTTAGAAAAGTGCATCACAACACATTATAAGGTACTTTTTCCAATTGTATTTAATGTTACACATGATTTGAAGCAATTTTATCTGAACAAAAGTTATTATTTTTTAAACTTTCATAGTTTTTGAGTAAGAAAACAAATTTTAAAGATCATATTGATAATAGATAAAATGCCCCCCAGTGGCACAGCGGTATGTCTGCGGACTTACAATGCTAGAAACCTGGTTTCAGTACCCGTGGTGGGCAGAGCACAGATAGCCCTTGTGTAGCTTTGTGCATAATTAAAAAAACAAACAAACAATAGATAAAATTTTCTTTTAAACTGTTAGACATCATATTCATCAAAACATTTTGATTTGATATATTTAATATTGTTACCCAGGAAAGGTACCAAAGACTTCAATACATTTGAACCAGAAAAAATATTCAGTAAACGAAAGATGATTGCAGAAAAATGTGGAAATCAAGAGTATTCTTCTCCATGTCAGCCCTACCAGGTTAGTCTAGGACAATTTAATTTCAACAATCTAGTAACTATGATTAGGCACCATGGCCAGTACTGCTTGGAAGTCAACTTTAGGGATGACCAACTCGATAGATTCATGACAACATAGACTGGATAATGGGAAACTCTTATTCATGAAACATAGCTAAGATACTCTACAACTAAATGAATGAGACACCTGACATGCACATGTTTTTGTTAAATTAAACAACCTTGATTTCTGTATCTTTTAAGAACTGCTATACTTTCCTATAAGTTACTTCAGTGAGACATCCACTATTGTTTTACTAATACTAGTTCTTCCATAACTTGTATTAATTTATAAGCCATCACTCATTTCAGAAGGATGTTAAATTACCCTTTAATCTGTAGTTAAGTACCAATTATAAATCAGTGATCATGATAGTGATCATGCAAGAATCTTAAGATCAAAATTGTGATTCTTGTGTTATAAAACAAATCATATTACATGATAATGTGCATTTTGAGATGATTAACATCTGAGATTGGAAGTAAATGTATGATGTTAAAATTTTTTCAGTATGTTCAATAAGCATTTTTTGTTAAAATTCCAAGCCATATATGTGTGTGTGTACTCACATATCTATAAATACAAACATACTTACACATTAATTATGGAATTTTAACATCCATTGTTATGTTTTATTGTATTTATTCCAATGAACATTATAGTAAATAAGAGAAAATAATAATACAATTATGACAGAAGTAAGCCTAAGCAACAATTAAAAGAATGTATTAATTCTAATAGAATGTGGGTTGAACACATTCTAGTGTGCCTGGTTGCAGATTGGAGGTTTGAACCATGATTCTGTTAGATATGATCCACACTTCAGCTGTGGGTGTGTTATAAAATTGATAGTCAATTCTATTTGCTGCTAATGGCAGATGCTGTTAACTGGATACCCTTCCTCTGGTCAGTAGTTCAACATCAGATACAGCTATATCTGAACTGTGGAGCTCTGACCTGATAGTTTAGCCTTTGTATTGAATAAAGTGCCATTTAGGTTGCCATTACCATATTTTAATACTTTTTTACTTATCATTAAAAATATTTTTATTTGCAGTACACTACTATTAAACACTATCACATAAGCATCTTTGTGGAGGTTTACAGAGCTGTGTAAAGAAAGGTTATGTTATTTGGCTTTAAAATAAAATAACTTGTCCCATTATAAAGTAGTTGGTCATTTATTATTCACACATTTCATACTATTTGTTTGCTTGCAATATTCTTTAATAATGTATTCCTTTTATCCTGGTTTCTTATTAATGCAGTTTTTAGCATATGGATCTAATATAACTAAATCATGTGTAATTAAAAAATATGAAACTTAATGTTATGTCCAGTGTATTATCTTAAAAGTGCGAATTTTCTTGAATTTCTTAGAATGTGTGTTTAGTTTATCAGTAATGACAATTTTAGTCACTGTTAAGTTCAGCATTTAACTCTGTCAGTTTGAGAACGTTATAAAGTTATTCCTATATCTAAAGAAGAAGAAAAAAATGTAGGAAAGCAACTTTCAAAATGATTATAACTACTATTATAGTATCAATGCCTATGTGATAATATTTATTTATTAGCATTTTTCAGGCCCATTTTTCTGTTGCAGTGATGTCATATCAATAATTTAAGGTCACATAATCTAAAACAGTAGATTCCATTACTGCATGTGGCCTTTTATTGTGCTGATAAAAATCATATATTCATATTTGTTACTTAATATTTCCTGTTTTTATTTTGTTTCTCATTAATTTTATTGATTAAAGAACAACTAAAAATATATTTATTATACCTATTTGAAATTTATTGGGTTTTCTGTGCTTGTATATGACTTCACTTGTGCTTCAACCTTGAACTTTTAAAGATGAATTAAATTTTTGCGAAGTATCATTTCATTATCATATTCATAATATTTTGTTTTAAACATCATTACTTAGGAAACTGTGCAAAAATGTGGTAAAAAAATATTGGTAGTAATTGTTATCCACAACAAACCTTGTGATGTTTTATCCTTATCAGTTTTGTTGTAGGAACTTAAAAATCATCAATAATTTTATTGTTTTTAAATTTCTTGCCAAAATTCTGACTTTACATTAATGTGTATAATACATATACAATCAGCTTTATCAAACATTTTCAATTTCTCAGGAACTAGATTTTTTTGTTTTACTTTTTAATATTTTTGTCATTAAAACTTTGAAATTCTTTACAGAAATGGGAGTGTATACGTGATGGTTATCGCTGGCGGGTACGAAAGTGTCGTAATGTTTATGCTCATCATAGAAGAAATAGAAACAAGAGGAGAAAAAACTGTTGGTGTGTAAATGAAGGTACTATCAGACCGTATACAGACAGAGCTTTAGAAGCCAAACAACGAGTTCAGAGTGAGGTGTCCTTTGATTTCTTGAGTGATACAACCAGGGAGTTTTCGATGAATGCAGAGGAAAGGAAACTCCAGAGAAAATTTCTTAAGGAACATGTTCGTCATGGTGGTGTACCTTTTATTTTTGAATGAATTGGCATTTTTTAACTATTTATTAATAACATGTTTAGTGTTTCAGTATGAAATAAATAGAAAGTTGTATATTGCTGCCTTATACTTGATTTTAGAACATGTTTTGGGATATAATATGGGAATACTTTTAGAAAATGTAACATGTCTCTGCCATGCAATCCAAACATGGCCAATTTTGACACCAGAAAAATTGTGAAGAATGCAGAAAAATCAAGAAAACTATACTGCTGCTTGAGACCTGCAAGAAGGTATCTTTGTACCAAATCCTATTTAAGTTAGTTCATGAAAACCCCACATTGTGCTTTCCTTACTGAAAAATTGAGCAAAAGACAAAAATTCCAAAATTGTCTATATATCTTTCTTGGACCTGTAAAACAGTCTCTTTGTACCAAATCCCATGTAAATTGGCTAAAATACAATGAAGTAATTATCAAAAATATCCCCTTATAGTTACTAAAAATGGACAAGTCCAATATTTGTTTGTCAATGTGTGTGTGTTGCCTGTAGAAAAGTATCTTTAAACCAAACTCCATATAAAATGGTCAAAACAATACTAAGTGATTGACCAAACCCGCTAAAATTATGAGTTTATTTAACCTTTTGATCCCCCCCCCCCCCCATATCTGTCATTCATATGTATGGGACCTGTAAAAAGGTATCTTGTTATCAAATTTCATGATGTAATTTGACAGAGATACAGCAGACTAATTATCAAAAACCCCTATTTTTATTCATTAGTGTGTGGGACCTGTATAAAAGTATCTTTGTACCAAATCCTATGAAATTGTTCAAAAAAAATTTTGTGTGTATGAAAGACTTAAAATGAGCAAATCCAACTTTTTTTTTTCTTCTTCTTCTTCTTCATCTCAGTGTGTTGTGTGTATGAAAATTTATATTGTGTAAATATGACTGCACAGGAGCCAAAAGTATACATTTTTGGGTTTTGATCTTTGATCTACATAAATCCTTAAAGCCTAAACCAATAGAAAAAAGGTGTTTCTATGGAGACATAATTAAAGTATAGATACACTTATACAAGTCAAAAAATAAATCTAAATATTTAAGGCATTTTTAATAATTATGGCATGAAAAGGTGACATCTTATATGATTTATTTTCACACAATATATACTTTAAAAAAAATCATTTGATTTTATAATAGTTAGTACTCTTTCATATCTATGGTAGCCACTATAAATGATTTTTGTTTTTTGCTATGGTTAAGGTAAAAGTTTTCATCAACTTTTATCTTTTTATTGCCATCAATGATTAAATTGGAATTTTGAAATAAGGTGGAACTTCCTTTTGTTACCCATTTTGACATTCCAATCAGAAAGCCAGGAATGCTAATGGCTTGGATCTTCAAGATGCAGAATGCTATTCTGGACTGTACTTCTCCAATTTAACCCCTGATTGCCAGTATGTGTGTAACAGAACATTAGTTTTCTGATCGGTTTAAGTTTATATACAAGTTATAATAGCTATTGAATACAAAATGATTATCTATTGCCACTTTAGTCTTCTGAGTTGTTGTTGATAATGTCATTGTGTGGTAGTATAAATACAAACTAAATAATGAAGAAGCATTAACATTTTGTATCTGTGTTTTTGCATATGGACTTTCTTGTTTTGTTTTATTCTGCAAGGCTTCAGACCCATCTTCATTGGATCCCGCAAGATAAGAGATACTTCTGGTCAAAAGCCAGTAAAGAGTTTTGATGGTGTAACACAGTTATCACATTGGTTGGATCTTACTGTTGAGAACTCTGTAAATTCAGAGGTAGGTAATTAATAAATGAAGTAGTTTAAGATGTAAAATCAGAGGTGGGTAATTAATAAATGTAGTTGTTTAAGATTGGGAAAATATCTTGCTGATTTAGGATTCAGAAATATTTTTGTATTCATCTTTTAAAAGAAAACTGCATACATGCTATTTTTTACATGATCAAGTTAGTAAATTTATTACATGTGAAGTGAGCATTTTTTTCTTTCTTTTCGTTTTTTTTTTCTTATGATGTATTGCTGTGAAATTATTGAATGCTGTATAAATACTGTATTGGTGAAATGTACTTTAGAGAATATAAGCTATTCCCATATTAAAACAGCAAATACTTCTTTTACAATACAATAAATGAACTATAATCTGAAGAATTTTAACTTTTCAAAACATGTCAAGCTTTATTAGAAAGAAATTGAATCAGTTGATATTTTAAGCTATATCTTCAACAAGTATGCAACATTTCTTTTTTCAAAATTGCTAATAGTCCTCATTGCAAAAATTAAAGTTTCAAAGTAATAATAAATTCCACTTTTGTAATCATTATTTTCATTTAACTTTTAGATCTGTACATATACTACTTTAGTATATTCAGGTCGAACTGATTATCCTAAGAGCAATGGGATAGGTCCACTGAATAATAGGGTATCTGACAAGATATCTGTTGCAAAGTAATTCGGAATTTGACAAATTTTTGGATAATGGAATAAAAAGAATGGTTACAATGTAAACACAGTGAAAAGTCATTTTTTAAATAACAAAAAACGCTAACAAAGACCGTACAATATTATCTGTAGAAGTCTAGCTACTCAACTAGGTCAGATGAGTGGTTCTTGTGCAACACTGGATAACATTTTACCACAGAAAGCACTCGTAAAGCAAGGGTCACAACAAACCTTTCACATCTAGTTGTGTAAACTGTTGATGTACTAGGCATTACATCTACTTATACCAGCAATTCTGAACTATATTAATTGAGCAGCTATCATCTAATATTTTATGGATATCTGTTATAGTGAAACCTTGCTCAATAGCTTTGAAAGTAAGGGCTGCAAAGACCTTTTGGTTCAATTGATCTTATGATCAACAAAGCATCTTAACTCTTAATTAATTATACAAGGTAGTACATACATTGTACCTTACATTACTACCTCATAGCTCGGAGAGCAAGAGTTGCAATGCTATTTAAATTGCATTTACAAACTCTTAACTATTATTTCCAGTTGCTCCTAACTGTTCATTCACTAGGCATTTTATCTACTGACACCAGCTGACCTAGCTTCTTAGGTATCGAGTTTAATTCCAGTCATATCAATCAAGAGAACATTATCATCAGTTCAAATGTCTGTTGGAGCTGTTTTTCATCCCTAGATTCAGGACTTCCTCATCTGGCTTGTCCTGAACAGCCAGATCAGTACTCTTAGATCTTTCTCATCTTCTGGGTCAGAGTAGAATAAAACAGTGTTTCTGTTTTCCTCTAACTCAACGTTATTCTTTTCTAATGAACTGGCTTGCCCATGAATCATTGGTTACATAAATGTACCTGATCAATGTGTACTGTGCACTTTCATGTGGCTCTTGCCTACTGTAACTCGTACATTAATTTACCATCTTACTGAAGCACAAGATGAGGTTCTCTTCAGGTGGAGTAGAGAAGCTTTTGTGATGCAGACATGTACCAAAGTCACACCCAGTTTACACTCTAGTGCATTGTTTCTTCACTGCCTTGTCATGCCACATCGTCTCTCACATGTGGCCTTTCCTAGCTGTTTATATGCAAACTCATGCATGTCCTGCCTGTGCCAGAACAGATGTTAGCAATGCCTATCTTTGTTTGGTGAGCAGTACTTCATAGACATAACTGGAGAGTCAACTCTCCAGTCATGTCCAGTTTATCTCCATTTGCCAGAAGGAAGTTTGTGGTGAATGACCTGAGTGGTGGTTTTTCTTGGAGTGACCAAAGCTGGAGTTGGGTCATTCTGGCTAGCAAAAAATCTGTGAGTCATACATAGACTGTCTCATTTGGTCTTGGACTCTAGATACCATACCATTGCAGTGATCCTCAGTCATTGATGGTTCACCTGCTTTGAGGTTTATCCTCAGGGGAAGAACATGAGCAGCCATTCTGGGTACACCAGGCATCAGTGACTGTTCTTCTTGAATTATCAGATGCAATGAGATAGAAGGCATAGATCTTTGCATTCTTGACAAAAGTTGAGGAGAGACTTAACGACCCTCTCATACAATCATCTTCCTTCAGCAAATGACTCTTCCTTTAGGTCTAAGTGTTCAAATTGTGGAAAATTCCATTTTCAATTACACAAAGCTTTTTTAAAATTAGATAACACAACAGTAGAAATAAAGAGCAATACATAACAAAACAGTTTAATATAATATCCTGCAGTCACAGTACCAAATTTTTCTCCTGCTTATCCACTCTGTGAACTAACTCAGAATTCTCTAACTTTGATGGAATTCACAATATTTAAATAAATTCTGGATATAACGTAAATGCAATGAACAGTTCTGGGGCAAAATGGATATTATCTACACATATATAAATGTTTTTATTCTTATGAGTTTCCACTTACTGTGGTATCAAGTTATAAACTTATTATAATATTATTGATCTTACACACACACAAATGTTCAAATTGAGACTAAAAAATCAATATTTATTTTTCCATTACCAGTCCTTGTTGTCATCGTTGACTCATAATGGAAAAGCTCTAGCCATAACCTTTCATAATCATAATGTTACAGGTAACTTGCAGATCGTAAAAGATAAGGACTTAAAACTAACTTTAGAAAAAAGGTACTAAATTTTGAATTTTAAAAAAGACAGTGAAAACTTAAGATTTGGAAAAAATATTGATAATTATATTAAAATTAGTAAAAAATATCATTATCCACTGTTTCTTTTTTTATATGGAAATTTTTTTATTAATTCAGTAAAAAACAGGTTAAAAAGTTTAAACTTAATCTAAATACAAGACAGACATTTCTTTCAATATCTTTAGAAACAAAACCATAGAAATCTAAGAATAATTTATTATTACCCCTATTGGTAAAGCTGTTTATAATTTTGGTTTTGTATGTAAAATATTATATGCACAAATTTTAACTAATGAAGTTAATACACCAAACATATTTTCAAAAAAGCACCTTAAATAAAAAAATACTTGTAACCAATTTAAAAAAGCCATCAAAATGGAATATATATAGATTCTACCTGTTCTAACTTACCACTTTTATATGCAACTCCAAAATTGCATAAAAACCCCCATTAAGTTCAGGCTTATCACAAACTCTTTAAACACAGTTACAAAATCTATTTCTGTTGTACTTAATAACATTCTAGATGTCTTGTTTGAAAAAATAGTTGCTGTCATCAAATGATTCAAACCACTAATTTTGGACTATTAAAAACAATATTCCAGTTTTGGAATGTTTAACCATCTTAAGTTCTTTAAAAACAGCCATTTCTATTCCTATGAATTTAATACATTATGTACTAAAATAGTGCCCCCCAGTGGCACAGCAGTATGTCTGTGCACTTACAACGCTAGAAACCGGGTTTCGATACCCGTGGTGGGCAGAGCACAGATAGCCCATTGTGTAGCTTTGTGCATAATTACAGACAAACGAACAAACTAAAATAGATTTGAAATATTTAGTCAGGGTTTTTAATGATCTACTTGATGAGTTTGTTGATACAGAAATAATTATTCCAAAATTTAAGTTCGTTAAGCATCAGTGTAAAAAATATACTTAATTTTTGCATCTATAACAATTATATCACTTTTAATGAACAAGTGTATAAGCAAACTGTGGGTATTCTGATGGGTGGTAATTTCTCTTCAAACATGGCCAACTTGTACCTGTTCATTTCTGAAACAGGTACTAAACTCCAATTTATATAACTATACTTTCCATTACATAGATGATTTAATCTGTCAACATCATAAATTTTAATCCAAATCAAATATATCCAAAAGAACTTGTAATAGAAAGAGGCAATAATAATGATATTCATACACAATACCTAGATTTAAACATTAATTTTGTAGAAGGTAGAGTACAGTTGACTATTTTTGATAAAATAAAATAATTTGATTTACCCATCCTTGGTATGCCCACCATTAATAGTGTTGTCCTGTCTATACTTCTAAAAGGAATTATTTCTCAATTTGAAAAAAATTAACAATAGTAATGCTTTTATGGATAACATTCAATTATTCATAAATAAATTGAAAAATAATGGTTATAAAGACTTCCAGATAAATAAGATGCTTATACTCTTTTATAATAAATATAAAATTGTTGAAAAGTAAGTTTTCTTGATCATAAAAACTACCTTGTGTAGAACATAGAGGTTTTTAGTTACTCTGGGCCATCCTTGGCTTATAATAACTAACCTTAAAATATTTAAAACAACAAAAACACTGTAACCTGAGTGCCTTCAAAAGGTCCACCTTTTGAGAGTGCTTGGGTTATAGTTTTTATAGTTTTATATTGATTTCTTGAACCTTTGTGTTTTTTGGACATCATAAATTATTCAGGCATTTGTTCAGTATACCAGGATGGGAAGACCAACTTCAGGTAGCTGGGCTTGTCTCAGCTCGCATGTTTTATACTTGAACAAATTATTAAGAAAAAGGGAGGAGGATGAGAGTTTAAGAACTATTAAGGTAATGGTTTTTAATTCTGTTTAACATTTCTTTGTAATTATTAAGTGAAAGGGTGGAGGGCTGGATATAAATTGTAGAAATATAGGGTGGTTATTTCTACTACAAGAATATTTTGGCTTATTTGTTGGGGTGATTTGCCTTTTTGTACATCTTATAATTTGAAAGAAAAGGGTGGATGTTGGGAGTTTTACATTGTAAAAATTTATTGTGTTTTATATCTACTTTAAGGCTATATCTAAATGTTAAGGGTAACTGCCTTCCCACAACTGGCTGCAGACAGCAAAAGGCAGTAGGAGTTGTGGGTTCAAGCACTCACCTGCTAACCCCCTAACTAATTCTCTATAGTTGTTGGCTAGTTTGACATCTGTGTTTGAGGATATTCCATCTATTAGACAAGATTCAATGCGTTTGAGAGCTATGATCAGACATATGATCTGTTACGAGTTAATAATGACAACAAAGACTGGTGATGGAAAATATTTTTGATTTTGAATGTTTGATTTGTACTAATTTCATTATTGTTTTATAATGCTGAATTTATTACCTATTTACAATTAATACATTTGATAGTATCAGAACTATTGATTTATTCACAAGTAAATATACATGATACACATATTTGTATGTATGTGTTTTGTGACAGCATAATTGTATATTAAGTTAGAAGTTTCTCCAAGTGACAAATTACATGATCTGCTCGGACTTAAATCAACAAAATTTACATTAAGTAAGTTTAAACAACTTTAGATCTTTGATTTCAAAAACCCACAAATTTAAGTGGGAAAAATAATTATTACAACAGAAGTTACCTGTACCTATTGTATAGACAGGGGTACATCAGCCCCCCCCCCCCAGATCTACACCTAGTGGAGGGTAAGTTAATACCTATTAATAATTTTAAAGCTACTATAGGCTACATCTCCATGTATATTTTAGCAACCTCTATATTTGAAGTCTGTAAATGTCATATTTTGTGGAGGATCATACTCCCTGAGAGTTACCATGTTCAGGTCTTGCAAGCAATTTAACCCTCTGCAGGTAACTTTTCTGATTTGTCCTGTTTTTATTTTTATTTTCTCTATGAATACATAAGAAGAATTACAGTTTTGATGTTTTCAGAGCTTACTGAGTTCTGTATATTTTCTTTGTAATGTGTGTCACCTTAACTAAGTGGCTTATTTTTCTATTTTATCATCCTCATGTGTCTATTTAAATTGCAGTTTTAAAGTAATTATCATCGTCTGAAGTTTTTCTCTTTTAATTTTACTGCAAATTAAACAACTTTTTCAATAAACTTCACAGATTATTTAGTGAAGACATTGTAAATATGTATACAGCGCAAAACTTTTGGGCATTTCCAAATTGTTTTTAGTTAAAATGCAAGTACATTTTTCTGTATAACTGTGCAGCATGTATGAAAGTTTATTTCACCCTAGGTTTAAAACACAAAAAAAAATCTTGACTTGTATCTCCAAAATGTATCTTTATTAGCTCATTAGTGAACTTAAGATATTGATAGCTCCTGATGAAGCTATTAAAACAAAATATTGAACTAATAAAGATACATTCTGGATATATAGGTCCTGATTCTATATACATTTATAGAAATGTACACATATACTTTATATAATGAGCTTAAGCAGCAGTGGTAGAAGAAATATTTCTCTTGAAATTTTTCTATGTTTATGTACTAGAAGTTTGCCAAGAAAATATTTGTAATTCTTTATAGCCTGAAATGTCGGAAAACGTTTATTCAAAAAAGAGAAAAACAGTTTATTGTATTTAATAGATATTATTGTTATTAAGTGTATTTAAAGTTTCTATAGTTTTGTTTTATTTCAGTAAACTTATTTAGTATAGACCTGCAATGCAGTATCAGAAATTGTACTCCATCTAAAACTTTGTACATGAAAATCCCCTTTTTAATTGCAAGCAGTAACAAAGTCTGCTACATCCAAACTTCTTGCTTTCAGGGCAACTCCAGTACTGAAATCAAATGGTATGGTGAAGATGATCTTAGCAGTTCCGAGTCTGGTGATAGTGGAGAACTTGTGTATAGAAACACTAAGCATAGAATTTCTGAAAGATCTGTGTCTAAACTTTCACAATCACACGTGTATCATTCTAACTTCTATTCACCTGGTTGTGTGGCTCTCTCAAACAATTCAGTAATTTGTGTGGACCCAGTTTATTATGACCAAAAGATATGGAGGAAAAATAAAAATCAAATTGATGTAGCAATCAAAGACCTGAAATATAAGCTTTTGGAACTGAAGGTATGAAATTAAACTAACAGCAACCAAAGTTGTAGTTTTGTTACCACGGTACTAGTTGCATTGCCATAGCTATCTGTTATAGACAGTAAAGTAGTATTTCTGTTACCAGAGGTACCTGTTTTAGATAGTGTTACAAGAGTTACCTGTTTTAGATAGTAATATAATAGTTTTGTTACAAGAGTTACCTGTTTTAGATAGTAATATAATAGTTTTGTTACAAGAGTTACCTGTTTTAGATAGTAATATAATAGTTTTGTTACAAGAGTTACCTGTTTTAGATAGTAATATAATAGTTTTGTTACAAGAGGTATCTGTTTTAGATAGTAATATACTGGTTCTGTTGCCAGATGTTTCTGTTTTAGATGGTAATATACCTGTTCTGTTACAAGAGGTACCTGTTTTAGATGGTAATATACCTGTTCTGTTACAAGAGGTACCTGTTTTAGATGGGTTTCTGTCTTAGATGGTAATATACCTGTTCTGTTACAAGAGGTTCCTGTCTTAGATGGTAATATACCTGTTCTGTTACAAGAGGTTCCTGTCTTAGATGGTAATATACCTGTTCTGTTACAAGAGGTTCCTGTCTTAGATGGTAATATACTGGTTTTGTTACAAGAGGTTCCTGTCTTAGATGGTAATATACCTGTTCTGTTA
>NW_013666009.1:438568-450197 GCF_000517525.1 Limulus polyphemus | reverse complement strand
CCTGATCTGTTGCCAGATGTTTGTCTTAGATGGTAATATACCTGATCTGTTGCCAGATGTTTCTGTTTTAGATGGTAATATACCTGTTCTGTTACAAGAGGTACCTGTTTTAGATGGTAATATACCTGATTGTTTGCCCAGTGGTTCCTGTCTTAGATGGTAATATACCTGATTGTTTGCCCAGTGGTTCCTGTCTTAGATGGTAATATACCTGATCGTTTGCCCAGTGGTTTCCTGTCTTAGATGGTAATATAAACCACTGGGCAAACAGATCAGGCCTGTCTTAGATGGTAATATACCTGTTCTGTTACAAGAGGTTCCTGTCTTAGATGGTAATATACCTGTTCTGTTACAAGAGGTTCCTGTCTTAGATGGTAATATACCTGTTCTGTTACAAGAGGTTCCTGTCTTAGATGGTAATATACCTGTTCTGTTACAAGAGGTTCCTGTCTTAGATGGTAATATACCTGTTCTGTTACAAGAGGTTCCTGTCTTAGATGGTAATATACCTGTTCTGTTACAAGAGGTTCCTGTCTTAGATGGTAATATACCTGTTCTGTTACAAGAGGTTTCTGTTTTAGATGGTAATATACTGGTTTTGTTACAAGAGGTTTCTGTTTTAGATGGTAATATACCTGTTCTGTTACCAGAGGTTCCTGTCTTAGATGGTAATATACCTGATCTGTTGCCAGATGTTTCTGTCTTAGATGGTAATATACCTGTTCTGTTACAAGAGGTTCCTGTCTTAGATGGTAATATACCTGTTCTGTTACAAGAGGTTCCTGTCTTAGATGGTAATATACCTGTTCTGTTACAAGAGGTTCCTGTCTTAGATGGTAATATACTGGTTTTGTTACTTCCTGTCTTAGATGGTAATATACCTGTTCTGTTGCCCAGTGGTTCCTGTCTTAGATGGTAATATACCTGTTCTGTTGCCAGAGGTTCCTGTCTTACATGGTAAAGATAATGCACTCGGAACAGTAGTTTAAATACTGCTAATTGATATGTCAAGTATTGATGAAACTTAAAACTTTTAATAATAATGATTATAAGATGCATACTTGTTTAAATGAAATGGGACCAAACTTGTATGCCTCTTATCTTTAAAAAAAGAATACATGCTGATTTTTTTTTCTTTATTTATTACTATGTTTTTTAAATATTTTTAGGGGCTGAGACGTCAACTGAAGAAAAAACGACCTATGAGTGGTACAAAAAATAGTGGTTATCTCAAACAAGGAAATGATGGTTATCCTTTAAGTTTTAGTCAGAGATGTTACTGTGAAGATGAGTAAGTTTTGATTTTTAGTTCACATTGATTTGACAAGTGTTTCAATATGGGAAATTCAAATTTAATTTAAAATATCAAATTAATACCTTTTGATGATCTAAAGTAAAACTTGAAGCAAAAATCCTAGTGAATATTTTGAAAATGGTTAACTCTACCAAATATAATAAGTATAGCTAATCATAATGTTATATCCTTCCTTTAAAAAAAAAATGTAAATATAAGAATGAAACCAGGTTTGTTGGTGTTGTTAGGTTCTGAACTGATGTTTTATTTTTACAAATATAGCTCAAATATTACTGTGGAAGCTTCTCCTGGCCATTTACTTTTAATGTGTCTTAAAGGGCTAAAAACAGTTTTCAAATGTTATATAAATTTTATCAAGAATAAGAAATTAAACTGTTTAAAATTATTCCCAATAAACAGCAATTACTAGCCTGAGTCTGAATTAGTTGTTATAGCAGTCAGTAAAAGTTTAAACTTTTTCTTACAACTTGCTCTCAACACTTCTATCATAACATTATATAGAACTTACCCTACCTTTAGGAATTTGAAGAAAAAACTGGTAGTTTCTTCACTAAATTGTGAAATTGAATTCAGTCTATAATTTTATGATTTGTACATTTGCATTCAATCATGAGAAGTATAATTATAATGTTGAAAAAGTATTTCTCATACAATGTTCTAATGCCATTTATTTCATAAATAGTGGCTGTAGTGTTAAGTGGCATTGTAATGTTATCCATTCTAAAAAATGTTAAACTTCAGTAAAACAGTTAAAACTTCAGTACAAATAACTTTGTGATCAAAATTCACAAATATGTTTTATAAATAATAATGAAAAGTGTAAAGATAAATAGAAAACCCTCATACTTTAAATAATGTTATTACCTGTGTCCAAACATACCACATTCAATAGATATAGCATTGTCATTATTTGATTATCAGTTCTGTTTATTGGGCCAACTATTCATACTGAAATTAATATTTTTTCTAGTATATACTAAGTATTATTGGATGTTTTTCTGGGATAACTATTTTTATTCATTTCTCACAGCTGAAAGAACTGTTAATTTCACCATTCCATAACAAGTATAGAACATATTTATTCATATAATTTTGTTTTTGATGTTAATGGAGGAATTCTGAATGTAGTTATAACATCTTTGTAAACTGTATTTGGGAAGGTCATAAACTTGTACTAATTCTTTACCTTAGGTCAAGGTTACATATTGTAATGTTTATTCCAAAAACTTGTACTTTCTTGGCACAGTTTCTGTTTTGGCTCTTTGAAATTGTCATTCCAAGGGATGGTACAGGGACATGTATAAGTTAGTGTGAGTTGAGGTGTTTTCCTCCTTGAATATGTTTATTTGGGATTGTCATTGACAGAAGTAACCTAAGGATTGAGATATTGTACTAAGACTCTGGCCTGACTTGAAAGTATAGCATTTTTCTTGCTTTTGTTCTTATCTTGTATGAATGTGTTTTGAAATTCTCTACCCCATCAGCCAGTAGAAGTCACTCTGTGAATCACGTAAGACACATTATGAATAAATATTTTGTTTTATTCATTAACTTTGGTTACTTGTTTTTATTCGCTGTCCAATTACATTTTATTTTCTGCTAGACATTTCTTACTAAGTAATTTATTTAAAAACTTTTTGATTTATACAACATTTGTTTGAATTTTTCTTAGTTTCATTATAGCACTGATTTTATCACTCACTTCTGTATCTAGTGTTTTATGCCATCACTACCTCTCAGGTAGATATTTCATTTAAACAACTGTGCATTGTTAAAGCTTAGTTTTTTTTTTTACTTCTTATTAACAGCTTCTCAACAGTTTGATAAGTTTACTATTTCAATAAAAATATTTTCAGGATTTTCTAGTTTTAAATGTTAGAAAAAGCATACTGTATCAAATTTACAACTGAAATATATGTACTTACAGCTGTCTACATGAATATAGGTACAAAATAGTTTGAAACTGTTACGTTTGTATATTTGCTCAACTCAACACAACTACTGTGGAAAAGAATTTGGCTAATAGCACACTGTTATGGTTATTTTTTACAGCCAAATAATTTTTATTGAGTCATGATTAACCGACTAGCTTTTGCAGGTAGAGATAAATACCATATATTGAAACCATACTCAATATATTTGTATTATGGGGGACTTGTATTTACTTACAAGTTAAAAATTTTAAGTATGCAACGTACAATCTTCACTGACTAAAGTATGGCAAAGCTTTGATTATTCCTCTATTTAGACAGAGCTAAGGCTTTACTTACCAGTACATGACTTGAATTGTAATTTTTACCCACAAAAATAAACAATATTATAAGCTTTATTCTAACTAATAAAACTGTTTCATACTTCATTCACTTTGCTATAGAACTTTCCCAAATTCGACATAAAAACAATTTGATCATTGGGTTGTTTAGGTCAACATTTCTCAACTTTTTTGATACCAGGGACTGGCTTGCTTGCTTCCTTAAACTGTTGCAGATGAATCAAATGCAAATATAATAAAATATAAAAAAATAAACATTATGATTTACACCGGTAGTTGAGAAACACTGTTTTAGATGATAAAAAGTATCTTTCATACTTCATTCTGATGGAAATAATAACACTATGAATTATAAATGTTTATACATTTATGAGAGTGTTTCACTTCTTTTATGTTTTGTGCTTTATATTTGGAACTCGTACAGTGAGCATGAAATTAAGATGAAAGTACTGCTTGTGGCTGTTTTTATTAGTATTTGTTTAGAAATAAGTTGCCTGTTACTGTTCTGTCTAATAAAAATTTTTTACTCTTAACTAAAAAATATATTTAATTTTTTCAAGTGCACATCAAAAACCAAAGGCATGGAAACAAGAACAACGTGAGCTAAGAAAACTTGCTCGTCAACGTATAAAGGAGGCTCGTTCAAAACAAAAAGAAAAAGAGAATCGACGTAAGGCCAAATACAAGAAATTTGACTGTAATACTGACAAGATGAACTGCTTCACACACAATAATGATCATTGGAAAACTCCACCATATTGGACATGTAAGAACCAAAAACATTAAATACTCTTTTATACCTAAAATTTCAAAACAAAACAAGAAAATTAGGGATAATTAAGGGAAAGAAAATATAAAAAATTGGGATTTTAAATATAATATCCATTTTCCTTTAAAAACCTAAGGATGTTGTATAATTCAGTATATTTTCAATAGCATCATTGAAGATTTCCACATGTATTAAAAAATAATCAAGATAAAAACAAGGCTTTAGCTGAAGAATTTAATAAGATCAGTGTGAAAACAAAGGTTATTAATTAAATTATTTATTTTTTACTGATAAAAGAGCACTGATGTACCTTCTAACATAGTATTTACTGTGGATTTGTTAATGGCCCAATTATCAAAGTTAAACTATTAAATTTGAAGTTGGAAAATTCTTGTAAATTTGGGTGTTGAAAATGTATTAAGATAAACAGTGACATGGGATTTTAAATTTATCATGATCTGGTGGTTATGGCACTTGACTCTTAATCTGAAGGTCTTATATTCAATTACCATTTTCAAATCTGCCCACTCTTGTAGCTGTGAAGGCATTATAATGTGATGGTCAATCCCACTATTTGTTGGTAAAGAGTAGTCCAAGAGTTGGCAGTGGGTGGTATTGACTTGCTGCCCTCCCTCTAGTCCAGTGATTCTCAACTGTTTTTAACCCAGGACCCATTCGTAAACATTAGTGGTCAGTCATGACCCAGTAAATCCATTTAGTGCTAAAACATCTGACTTATTAAACAAATAACCAAACTATTACGTATTTTAAAAGTCTGTTCATGACCCTTTCACACATTCTGACAACCCAATTTTAGGCCACAACCCACGAGTTGAGAAACGCTGCTCTAGTTGACCACTTCAAAATCAGAGATGGCTAGCTCAGATAGTCCTTGAATAGCTTTGCATGAACATTCAAAAACAAATTTATTATCATGCTTGAAAGGTTTTCTTTTTATTTATCACAAATGCTTTTTGAAACTGGAAAGAATACTCAATAGATATGCCAGTATAATTATTAAGTAATTTTTACATAGTGTCATTGATCAAAACTATTTTTGTGGAGAAATGGTACCATTCACTTGCTATCAATGAGTAATTTAACTTTTCTTCAGAGAACTAAAGAACTATATAATGAAATTTATTCACTAATAATTTTTTTTATGTATTCTTACCAGTTGAAAACATTATAGATTTTAAAAGGAAAATGTGATTTCATATTGTTTTTAATTAGCATGGCACTGTTAACTTTTTTGTGAATTGAAATTTGTGATTGGAAGTTATATAAAATAATGTTGTGGCCTTAACTTCAAATTTAATATTTTAATAAAATAAAGATTTAATGTTTTAAACTATTCAAAATGCAAAAAAAGAAACCTATTTCACAAGCTACTTTTTTTCTTTAAATTGCTATTATCATCCTTTTTATGCACCTAGCAACATACAAATTCATGAACAAATCAATCCTTACATGAGTATTTTTCATTTTTTACATATGTTCTCTTTTCTATAGAATAATGACACTAACATAACTTCTGAAGACTTTTAAAAATGGCTTTTTTGTCCAACAGATGGTCCTTTCTGTTTCTGTCAGAACTCAAACAACAATACATACTGGTGTTTGAGGACCATTAATGCTTCTCACAACTTCCTTTACTGTGAGTTCATCACAGGATTTATCATGTATTTTGATTTGAAAATGGATCCTTATCAGGTGATGAACTTTATTTTTCTTCAACTGTAAAATGCTTCCTGTATATGAATTGTAGTTAGTGTATTGGTTTTGCACTCTTAGCTCAGTATCAGTTTTTACCTTACTATTCTGTTCTCAATATTTGTTGTACAGGATTATCATTTTCTTTAAAAAAAAAAAGTTTTGAATGAGTATCCATGTGTGGCTATCTTGCCATCATTGTATTTAGTATGCTGCAAGTCATACCAAAACTTGTAAAAAAATTGGTTCAGTCATTCCATTGAAAAAGATACATTTGTCATGTGTGTGTGTGTATATATATAAGCTGTCTAATTCATTATTAGCTCTTAATCTTTTTTAAGGATGTTTCATTCAGTGCTAGAATATTTTTTAATAACTAAGCTAGAGTAGACAAAGAAAGCAAGATCACAGAAAGAAGTGTGGAAGGAAACAATACCTTAATATATTTCTCAACTGAGATCCCTGAAAAATAAAGATTTACACATTTAACAATAAAACATAGTTTTGTAATTGCAGTTGAAATTATATTTCCGTTCTTTGGACAGAAATTTAAGAACTTTAATATTTCAGCCAAACCTTCTTGACATGACAAGTGCAATATATGTCCCAAACATTAGTATTGCACTCTTCTAGATGAAAATACTTAAAGGTTAGCTCTGACTCCTGTTCTTCAGAATACTAACTGTACACTGTGATACTTTATCACATTATATTTTATCCATTACTTGTAAATATTTGAATATTAATTTATAAAGATAGTTATTATTATTATTATTATTATAGAGATTTTAATATAAGATATTTTAAGAGTATCTTGTTGCATTAATGACTAGTTGTGTAAACATAGGACACATTTTAGAGTACTTAACAGTCTCATTGGCCAGAAATGGGCAAATAATTGTCACCTATTTTAAGAAATTGTGAGTAAAAATGAAGTATGCATAGCTATTGACAAACACAGTATATCAGCTATATCCATTGGCAATGAGGCCCTTTTCCCAATACCAAGGTTCATAAGGCTAGATGAAGTACAACAAATACAGTAGTGGTTGAAATGTTAGTTACAATATTAAACTGCATGAACAACAACTTATGGTGTGATCTAGATTATGTTTGTGAAGTGTAATTTTTATCATGCACTTTATTTATTTTTTAATCTAAAGTTCAGTTTAGAGCCATGAATCTCAACCTGTTGTCCATATATCTTAAGGGATCTGTTTAGTATTTGCAGTGCCTGTGACAGTAAAAATTTAGTTTCCATATTATAGCTTAAAAGAAATGATACTGTGTCTGCTTAAATGACAATAAGGTTCTATTTTAAAATTTCATTCACTTACATATTTGCGTAAGTGCTATTTTTATTCAATGTAGGATCAGCTTTCACAGTTGGATGTATTTGAAGGGAGTCCTTGAAATTTTCTTTAATTCATGTAGACCAAAAAAAAGAAGAAAAAAAAGATCCACTGGATTAGAGAAAATATTCAATGGTTTTTTTTACAAATGGGAGGTTTTTCTCAAACTATAACATATGTTCCATCATTTAAAGTTCTGTTCAAATATAAAGAAAAGCTGATGCTAATAGCATAATTAATTACCTGTAGATCCATTTAAAAGATGGTGTCATTTAAACTATTTGATTTTAATACAACTTTCATTTTTCTAATTTTCCATGTAGTTAACAAATGCTGTTTACAACTTAGAATATTTTGAACTACAAGATATGAGACGGCAATTAAATAGACTCAGGAGGTGTACAGGAACTCAGGAATGTTTCATAACTTCAACATTACCAGGTATTGGTTACCTTTAAAACTAAATTTGATATGTATTCCTGTGTGGGATGTTACATAGATTTTTTTATCACTTTTTGTTTTTATTATTATTGATGGAAATACCATTTTTAGTTAAACATACATTAACCTTGGAGAAATTGTGGTATTTTACATAATATTCTATTTGCAAGTATGCCTGGCTTTCTATTGCCAAGAGAATAAAAAAAAAAAATATCTGTGCTGTACATACTACTATATCATTGACAAGTGTGTGTGTGTGTGTAAGTGTTTTGTAGCTATATTGACACAGTTTTTGATTTTGAAACTTGTATTGCAGCATTTAGAATATGATATGAATAAAATATTCATGTTTAGCATCATAAAATGGCAATAAGAAAGTGCTTTTAATTTTTATCCAAATTTCAGTTACATTTGTAGTGGAACTGAGAACTTATTTTTATGGGTCTACACCCAAACAATTACACTACTGAAATCATTACTCAGCCCATCTCCTTGAAAATTAGTTTTCTGCCACTGTTAGATTCTATTTTGGGTGTAATTATGCAACATACAAACCTATACAGATTTTATACATGTATTACATTACTTTCTGGTAAAACCTGCATCAAAATTTCCATTTTGGACTTATTTAAAACTTTATTCACAAACACCCAGGTCAAGTATATTAACTAAAAATAAAAATGTTTAAGTGATAAAGATTTTAGTTGTGAAGTTGAATGACTAGATAAAGTTGGATAGTTTTTATCTAGTGATGCATGAAGATCTTGACAGTGTTTTATTTCATAAATTTTAAGTTTTTTTTTGTTTGTTTTTTGTCTGTCTTATATAAAAAGTAAAATTTACATCTGTTATTACACTTACAGTAGAAGAGAAAATGATCAATGGTTCACATTAAGATGTGGTGATGATTCTGACTGATGAATAATGAGAGATTCCTTAACACCTATTTTCATGATTCTGTATCAATTAACAGTTTGTTCTTTACTTACACATCTAAAACCTAATGTGGTAAATCATTATGGGTACCATCCCTATAGCAAATATAGCTATTAATCTAATTTCAAAGGACTCCAAAACTATTAATTGTGCAAAAGATAAGCAAACAATCTTTCAGTAGTTAAACAAGTCCTTAATGACACTTGGCTTTTGCATATTTAACAATGCTTTTGGAGTAGTTTAGATCTAAAAAATACTTTCTTACTAGTCAAACAACTTATTGTTTTTTATTCATGTAGGTCAGGGACGAAGAAAAGGTAGCATTCCTATCCTTTCTTCATGGTAAGGAATTCTGGGAAAATTTTGTATTATTTGGAATTGTCACTTCTAGAATAAGAAGTGCCATTCATACATAAAGAAGACCACACCTTAAAATCTATGATGAGTAGAAAAACGAAAAATATTTTTAACATTTTATTTATTGGTGTAATATTATGGTCACTTAATTTTCAAATGTTTTAGTTTTTCATATGCTGCAAACTATGCAAGGAACTTTACTGATTACTTTAACATGGCAATGATCATTGGTAAGTTTTGGTAATAAGTTATTTCTTTGGTTACCTTGTGAGGTCTAGTCATCAAGATTAAGTACAATTTTGTAACAAAAAAGGAAAAAATAAGTGGATAAGAAAGAGAAGAGTGAGAAAAAAAAGTGCCAAAACCTACAAACACTCAAAATCTAAGAGAAATACAAATAGCAAAAAGTTGCAGTTACAGCATGACAAAATATGAAACTACAAAATGATTAAAACTGCTAAAAAAGAAAAAAAGGGATAAATTTGCAGTTAATATTTTTGGTCAAACAATTTTCATTGGAAGTTGTAGTAAAATAGGAAGGTGAATTAATGTATAGTGATAAAATAAAGTTAATTCCACTACATATGTATGAAGCTTTCTGATAATCTAAGATTAGTGTATCACTTTGATCATAAAAAGCATTAAGTTTGAATAATGTACATTCAAGATGTTGCTGAGAACTATTTTGTCAACTAGTAGCTGAGACAGTCCGTGAGAGATTGTCAAGAAAAATCAATAAATCTAAAGCCAATTGTATGACAACTGCTTATTTGTGGTCAGAAACTTACACATACAAGCTTCATTTTTGTTGAAAAAAAATTATGATGCCAAAGAAAAAATTAACTGCTAAACATGTGTAGACTAACATGAGAAATAAAACTAATGTACCTTGTTAAAATAAAATGGATACTTCTATGAAATGTTTGAGGTCAACCTTTACTCCATGTAGAATAAGCAGTTTCTACACATGCAATACAGATCTTTAACTGAGAGAAGCAACTTGAATATAAGAACATGGAGCTGATTAACTGCTATGCATATATAATAATTAAAAAAAATTTTTTTTTTTTAATTCAGATTTTTTTTCACACCATAACAAGACTTAAGTTGTAAAATTTATTTTATTATTTTGATAATCATTATGAATATAAAGGGCTAATAGACTTAAGAATAATTTAAATATGTTATTGAAGTAGCATTTCCCTAAAGGTGCAAGCTGTAGCACCACAGATTATAATTTTACCCTTATATTTGGCTTATAGAAAATTCCTGACTATTTCAAAGTGTAAGGCCAGCAGGAAAAACTTATGGTTGCAAGGAAAGTTAATAGTCCTTTTCAAAGATATTTGTACCAGAAGATTGTTAAATGATATAAAGCACAAGTCAGCCTTTAGTGTTCTTCAATGAAGCAGGCCACTAGAATAGCAAGAAGCTTCAAAACCACACCCCAAGCCAGTCAGGAGTAATGTCCTTATACAAATTGAAGTCCCCTAAACTCTCTCTGTACGAACTTGGTCAATTTGACCGAGTCAAAATAGATAATTCTCTGTACTGTAAGTGATGTAATATAATATGGGTGTGACAAATGAGTTTGATTCTCTAGTTTATGACTTCATAATCAAGTAATATTTAGGGCCTGGCATGGCCAGGTGGTTAGGGCATTCGACTCACAATCTGAGGGTCGCGAGATTGAATCCCTGTCACACCAAACATGCTCGCCATTTCAGCCGAGGGGGCATTATAATGTGACGGTGAATCCCACTATTCGTTGGTAAAAGAGTAGCCCAAGAGTTGGCAGTGGGTGGTGATGACTAGCTGCCTTCCCTCTAGTCTTACACTGCTAAATTAGGGACGGCTAGTGCAGATAGCCCTCGTGTAGCTTTGTGCGACATTCAAAACAAACAAACAAGTAATATTGAGGGCTAATATCTACATTATATTGAGTAATTTATTAAATTCTGTACTTCTCAGAGGGTTGGTAAATAAATTAGAAAAGAGGGAAGACCCAGAGAACAAATGTCATAATTCTTATACTAGCAAAGATTGAGGTTTTTTTTTAATATTTCATTAAAATTAAAAACTTAACTTGTATAGTATTAGGATTTGATTCTCTAACTATTTTGTGATGTCAAGTTTACTCATTTACAATGATAATAGTTTAATTTTGAATGCAACTCTCTAAAAAGTCATGGCATATGCACTTTGACCTACCCATAGCAAGAAGGTTAATGTGGATTCCTTTATTTGGTGAAGGGACCTCATAGGGAAAATTCTGCCTGTACATTTTACTTTCTCTGGAAGCTAAACATTTACTCCCCTTGATGTGGATTCCTGTATGGGGTGAGGGGGGGGGACCTCCCAGGGAAGGTTCTGTATTTTCAGTTACTTCCTCTGGGATCTAAACATCCACCCACATGTTTGCTGTGCGTGGGGAGGAGAGAATCCTGGTGGTTGAGTGGTGTCTGGGGCACTGC
>NW_013666009.1:437347-438355 GCF_000517525.1 Limulus polyphemus | reverse complement strand
ATCCACTCAGGCTAGGGTTAATTGAGTACCAGTGTTGGGCGTTCTCAGTGGGTGTTGTGGACATTGTGTCTGATGCTGGTGTTTGGGTATAGTGCTCACGAAACCCTGACGTTCCTGCAGTGTCCTTGTTTGACATTTTAGTGCATCCCCTCGTAAGACTCCATGGCAGGTGGGGTCAGTGGGCACTGAATCTTTCTTCTTAATTATGGATCCTCCAATCCAAATAAAGAAAACAAATGTTAAAACTCTGCTAATCGATAAACGACCATGCCTAGAAGACTGAACAGCAGTCTCCATCACAAAGTACACCTGTACCTCGCTTTCTGATCCTGCATTCACTGTCTGATAAATCTTTAGGGCAGATGTCTCCCTTTTTTATTCATAAGGGCTTAGAGGGGCTTGCTGGCTCTCCAACGTCAGTTAAGAAGCTCCGTTCTGGAGACATCTTGGTTGAAACATCCACAGCTAAGCATTGGGGCATTGGGGATATACCCATTGAGGTTACTCCCCATGCTTCTTTGAATTCCTCACGAGGAGTTATTGTTGAGAGGGACTTGAAGTCTATCCCCGAGTCAGATTCTTGCTGGTTTCTCCAGCCAAGGATTTTCAGCAGTTCGAAGGATCTCCACTCGTCGAGATTGTATTATGGTGCCGACCTCAGTTCTGATTTTGACGTTTTCATCACCATGTCCACCTGCCACTGTTAAGGCAGGTTATTTGAACTGTAAAATATGGCTCTATACTCCCAACCCTCTCTGATGTTTTCAGTGCCAGCAGTTCAGTCAATCGAAGACATCTTGTTGTGGTTCTGTGATATGTGCTCGTTGTGGTGGCAAGGTCCACGACACCTATGAATGCAAACTGGACCCTCACTGTGTTAATGGTAGTGGTTCCCACCCCTCTTACCTTAGGTCTTGCCCTAAATGGGTGGAGGAAAAAGAGGTACAGTGTTTGAAGACTGTTCACAAAATTTCTTATCCAGATTCTCAGAAGCTACTGTCCCCCACT
>NW_013666009.1:435678-437326 GCF_000517525.1 Limulus polyphemus | reverse complement strand
CGGGTCGAACCTCCTCGGACACCAGCGTCTGATGTCCATGCAGGTCCTTCTTTGGCCCCTAAATGTGGGATGATCATTCGATCACGTCCTCAGTCATTGGATTCTTACTCTGACAGAGATCTGCTCACTCGATCAAGGGCAAGATCCATGGGGGTCGATTGACCTCCATCTAGTAAAGAAAAACGGCGTGGTCGTAAACCGAAGGGTTCTCCACCCTGTTCTCCTAAACCTACATAAAAATGGCCACTTTGATACAGTGGAACTGTCAAGGTTTTCGTTCTAATCTCGATGACATTAAGGCCTTGATTGACTCCTATCATCCCGTGTGTCTCTCCTTACAGGAAACATTTCTAAAACCTGCTGATACAATCACCTTTCGGCAGTTTTCTTTGTATCGGAATGACAGGTTGTGTGATGGGCGGGTACACAGAGGGGTGGCACTGCTGGTCGAACAGCATGAGCCCTGCTTATCTGTGTCCCTCAATACACCCTTGGAGGCCGTAGCCATCCGCATTTCCTTGGGTTGTACCACCACTGTTTGTTCTCTCTACCTGTCTCATGGGGAGACTTATGAACAATCGGACCTTGATGCTCTCGTTGACCAGTTGCCATCTCCCTTTTTATTTCTGGGAGACTTTAATGGACACAACCCCCTCTGGGGTGGTGCTGATGTTGATGGGAGGGGTTGTTCCGTAAAGCGTATGCTCTCGGATCACAACCTTTCTCTCTTCAATACTAGAACATATACTTATTTTCATGCACCTAGTCAATCTTTTACTGCCATTGATCTCTTGATTTGCCCCCTTCACTTTTCACTCATTTTTCTTGGATGGTCAACAGTGATCATTTTCCTATCATTATGAGGGAGGTTGGCCATGATTGATGCCACCCGACCCGAGTGCCACAGTGGAAGCTGGACCAGGCTGACTGGCCATCTTTCACCTCTCTCTCTCTCTCTGAACTTGAGCCTGCCTTCGTCTGTCTGCCATCAACAGATGACTGTGTGGTTGCAGTGACTGACTGTATTGTCCAGGCCGCTGCTCATTTTATCCCTAAGATCTTGACACGTTTTCCACGGTATCCTCGTCCATGGTGGAGTCCTGCCTGCCAGGAGGCACGGAAGGCTCAAAAACGGGCCTGGGTACCTTCCGACGATATCTGATGATGTTCATTATGAGATGTTGCACCATCTCTCTCCTGCCACTCTTGCTATTCTTCTGGTTATTTTTAACCGGATCTGGCAGGAGCATGTTTTTCCTGATGCTTGGCGCCAGGCTATTGTCTTCCTCTCCTCTAAACCTGGGAAGGATCCCAAGACTCCTTCTAGTTATCATCTCATCGCTTTGACTAGTTGTCTTTGTAAGGTCCTAGAGAGAATGGTTAATGCTCGTCTTGTTTGGTTCCTCGAATCGAACACGCTCCTTTCACCCACCCAGTGTGAGTTCCATCGACAGCACTTCACCATGGACCATCTGATTCGACTTGAAGTTCGATCAGGGAAGCCTTTCTCAAGAGAGAACCCCTTGTTTCTGTGTTCTCCGATCTTGAGAAGGCTTATGACACCACGCGGAGGTACGGAATTTTGCAGGACCTCCACTCCTATGGGTTGCGTGACCATCTACCCATTTTTATTCAAAACTTTTTACTG
>NW_013666009.1:418292-435668 GCF_000517525.1 Limulus polyphemus | reverse complement strand
TTGTAAGGTCCTAGAGAGAATGGTTAATGCTCGTCTTGTTTGGTTCCTCGAATCGAACACGCTCCTTTCACCCACCCAGTGTGAGTTCCATCGACAGCACTTCACCATGGACCATCTGATTCGACTTGAAGTTCGATCAGGGAAGCCTTTCTCAAGAGAGAACACCTTGTTTCTGTGTTCTTCGATCTTGAGAAGGCTTATGACACCACGTGGAGGTATGGAATTTTGCAGGACCTCCACTCCTATGGGTTGCATGGCCATCTACCCATTTTTATTCAAAACTTTTTACTGAACAGGGGATTCCAAGTTCATGTGGGTTCAACTCTTTCCCATTCCTTTCCACAGGAACTTGTAGTCCCTCAGGGCTGTGTCTTGAGTGTCACACTTTTCAATGTTAAAATTAATGACATCACTAATAATCTTCCTTCTACTGTTGCAAATGGGCTCTATGTCGACGACTTCCACATCTCGTGTCAGTCGTCAAACATGAGGTTTATTGAGCGGCAGCATCAGACTGCCCTCAATCAGTTGTTGACATGGATCACTGTAAACGGTTTTAAATTTACTTTTTACAAAACCGTTTGCATGCATTTTTGCTGCCAAAGGGGTCTCTACCCCGATCCCAAGCTCCATCTCGATGATATAGTTATTCGTGTGGTCTCTGAGGCAAACTTCTTGGAGCTTATCTTTGACCGTAAGCTTAGCTTCATTTCGCACATCAAGCAGCTACGTGTCAAGTGTGCAAGGGCTCTGAATATCCTCCGTGTCTTCTCTTCCAGCTCTTTGGGAGTGGATTGATGTTGGACCCCATTCACCATCTGGGGGTTCGGTTCTGCACCGGGGCTTTTCACACTTCTCCAGTTCAGTGTTTGTACACTGAGTTCCACAAATCTCCTCTTCACCTCCATCGTTTGCAACTTTCTTTACAATATGGTACCAAACTTCAATTCTCACCACAGCATACCACCTGGGATTGTCTTTCTTCCTCGATGTGCCATGCTCTTTCAGAACAGACTGTCTGCTATTCCTTCCTTTGGCCTTTGTATCCAGGTGCAACTGGTTGAATTGGGTCTGGCATTAGATGACATTGCTGTCCCCAATGATCAGCCCATTCCACCATGGCTTATTACCATCTCTTCCTGTGACCTTTCTCTGAGTCATCTGAAGAAGGTGGATACTTCCGATTGGAAATACCGTCTTCTTTTTTGCTGAGCATCTATCGAGCCATTCTTCTCTTCCTATTTACACGGATGATTCAAAATCGGGTGACTCTGTAGGTTCTGCCATGGTGTGCTGTGGCTCGGTAGTTGCTCGCAGGATCCCGTCTACAGTTTCTGTGTTCACTGTCGAGTTGTATGCTATTTCTCTTGCCCTGGATCATGTAGAAGCTATGCAGTACAGTAATTGTACTATTTACACTGATTCTCTTAGCTCTCTACTGGCCCTGGAATCACTTAATGTTAGTTCTTACCCTGTTCTCGTCGATATTCAACACTGATTGGCCCACTTTTCTCTATCTTCTGTTTCCATCCAGTTTTTCTGGATCCCTGGCCACGTTAGTATTCATGGGAATGAGCTCGCTGACACCTCAGCTAAGTCCGTCTGCTCTGGTGGCAGTCAACTTGGGGTGAGAAATGTTATAACAAGCTTTTCCAGATCAAACCTTCTGTTGGTATTTGGCTGTCTTGCTTCCGTAAGGATCGGAAGGAGGAAGTAGTCCTGGCAAGGCTATGCATTGGTCAGTTTTTTAACCCATCGTTTCCTTTTATCAGGTATTGACCCACCGATGTGCAGCCATTGTGACACTCAAGTCAAAATAGCGCACATTTTACTGTCATGCTGTCATTAGGACCGTTAGCAGCGGCACCATTTTAGACACATTTTCTAAGAGTTTACCCCTGACGTTGGACAGTGTCATTGGTAATGGTGACACTGTCCGATTAGATTGTATTTATAATTTTTTACACACTATAGGTCTTTTTAATTATATATAAATCTTTTATCAACATATATTGGTTTTAACTCACTGTATTTTTACATTTTACTTTAATTTACTTTCACTGTTTTTACCGGTTGTTTGGCGCAGATAGCCTCTTTGCTTTGTGCCATAAAGCACCAAACAAACAACCAACTAAACATTTACTACCCATACCAAGAAGGTTAATGTTGATTCCTGCATTTGTGAAGGGACCTCACAGGAAAGGTTCTGCCTATACATCTTACTTTCTATGGAATCTAAACATCTACTTGAGCATTTACCATGCATGGTGACCCGTGAAGAAGAGGAGAGTATCCTATTGGTTGAGTGGATTTTGACAGATGGTTCAAAATCAGATGACTCTGCATGCTCTGCCATGGTTTGTTGTGGCTCAGTGGTTACTCACAGGATCTTCTTTATGGTGTCTGTGTTCACCGCCAAGTTGTTTGTCATTTCTCTTGCCTTGGATCATGTAGAAGCTTAACAATACACTAACAGTACTATTTGCAAGGCTTTTCTTAGCTCTCTACTGGCCCTGGAATCTCTTAATGTCAGTTCTCACCCTGTTCTCTTACAAATTCAGAAACGACTAGCTCAGTTTTATGTCATCCATTTTTGTGGATACCTGGCCATGTTGGTATTCTATGGAATGAGTATGCTGACACTGCAGCTAAGTCTGTCTGTTCTGGTGCTGTCACAGCTATGCCTGTCCTATATATGGACTATTGTCCTGTGATCAAGGCCTGGCTTCATGGCAGTTGATTTGAGGTGAGCAACCTCATAACAAGCTCTTCCAGATCAAACCTACTGTTCTTGTTTAGCTGTCTAGTTCCGTAAGGATAAGCAGGAGGAAGTTGTCTTGGCTAGGCTATGCATTGTTCAGTTTTTTAACCCATCATTTTCTTTTATGTGCAACTGATCTGCCAATGTGTGGCCTTTATGACACTCGGGTCACAATTGCCTACATTTGACTTTTGTGCCATCATTATGAACATCAGCAGTGGTGGCACCAGTTTAGACATGTCTTCTCTAATGCTTTACCCCTGACATTGGATGATGTCATTGGCAATGGTGACACTGTCTAACTTGATTGTATTTTTAGCTTTTTGCAGGCTTTTGGCCATTTTACTTCTGTTTAGATTTTTACCTAACTTTTGGGCAGTTTGGTTTTTAACTTGTCTTCTTACTTTTATAGAGTTTTACTTTGTTTTATTTTTACACTGGTTATCTGGTGCAGATATTCATGTTGTTTTGCATTAATAAACACCAAACAACTATCTCTCAGTGAGATGTTTTCCTTATTCATTGAAAAAAGGTTGAGCAACTTTCCAGTTCTACAGAGTCAGTCAATAAACTAATGTCATGACTACAAAACTGTTAACTCTTGAAACCCAAAGCCATTGATGGTATACTACACAACACTTTGAATTCTTGAAGAGGAGTTTTCATTGAAAGAGAGCTTCTTC
The DNA here is from genome assembly GCF_000517525.1 of Limulus polyphemus. NCBI lineage: Eukaryota > Metazoa > Arthropoda > Merostomata > Xiphosura > Limulidae > Limulus > Limulus polyphemus. The sequence continues at coordinate 432,224 of NW_013666009.1, read as the reverse complement.
ACATCTTAGAATTGAAGTTCTTACCAAACTCTGAAGTCAGGAAGTGTCTGTTGTTATACAAACCTTCATTTGAGAAAACTAAGGTGCTCAGCTTTACTTTATCACATTCACCTGCCAATTTAAAGACAGGTTATTTGCATTGCAGAGACCTGAATTATATTCCTAATTTCTCCTTTGTTTTCATTGTCAGTAGTGACAGTCAAAACTATCTCTGTTCTACCTGTAGTCTTTTTCCAGTAGCATCAATGAGTGAGTGTGATCAATTCTTTCAGCCTCAATGTGCATTCCATTTTAATCTTGCTCACTGGAATCTCATCAATCAGATAGACCTGACATGAAGAATAATTTGGTTGGAAATCCAAGCAAAGAGCTTACCACCTAGATCTCTATCATTTAACTGAAAATGACATTACTAGTATAGTGTAACACTTGAGGATTTTGCTTTAAATTATATGACATCAAGGTCTTGATTGTTTCTTACCATCCTGAGTGTATCTTGTTACAAAAAAAAACATCTCTGAAACTGCCAATCTGTCATTTTTTGGCAATTTTCATTATACAGAAAGGACAAGTTATGTGACAGATGGATTCCTGGAGGAGAGTGGTATTCCTACATACTTGTAGGTCATTGTCATCCATGTCTATTGGTCATATTGTCACAATATATTTTTTTCACCTGGTTCCAAGGAGGAAATCAATCAAGAAGACTTTGATCTTATTGAGTAGTTATCTCCCTTTGTCATCCTGAGAGACTTAAATGACAAATCCACTTTTGGAAGGTGAAGATATGATGTGAGGGATCAATCTTTGGTGTGTGCTGTCAGATCACAACCTTTCTCTCTTCAATACTGGGCCTGGCATGGCCTAGTGGTTAGTGCACTTGAATCAATATCTGCAAGTTGTGGGTTCAAACCCTATCACTGAACATGCTTGCCCTTTCAGTATTGGGGAGTGTTTTGAATGTGGTGGTCAATCCCACTGTTCATTGGTAAAAGAGTAGCCCAAGAGTTGGCTGTGAGTGGTGTTAATTAACTGCCTTCCCTCTAGTCTGTCACTTCAAATTTAGGGATGGCTATCACAAACAGCCCTCATGCAGCTTTTTCCAAAATTCAATAAACATTCTTCAATACTGGAGAATGTATCTATAATTCTATTTCCTGAATCATACATTTATAGCCATTGATTTGTCCATTTGTTCTCTTACTCTCCCCCCCCCTCTTTTTTCTTGGGAGGTGGAAAATGATCATGATCTTTGAGGCAGTGATAATTTTCCCATCATTCTGAGGGAGGCTGCACTTATTATCATCCTACTTGCATGCCATGGTGGAAGCTGGAGAAGGGCAATCGGCCCTCATTTACTAGTCTCTCAGTACTTGATCCTACTTCATTATCCTATCATCCATTAACAACTGCATGAAAGCAGTAACTCATCATATTGTCCAGGCAGCTGTCCTTACCATCCCTAAAACCTCAACACATTTTCAGTGGTATCTTCATCCATGATGAATGCCTAACTGTCAAAGGGCATAGAAATGAATCTGGGATATCTTCTTTAGATATCTCACTCTTGCCAACCACACACTTTCAAAATGTTCATGCCCATGTTCAAAAGGTCAGATGTCAAAGCCAGAAGGAACCTTGTATTAAATTTACTCCCAACATATCTTCCACCATGAGTTCCTAGGTGGATTGGGACAAGATTTAAGAGGTAAATAGGAAGTACACATGCCATCCAATTTCAGTCTTGCAACTCGGTTGTCAAGAAGTTGCTGATTTACAGGGAATTGCAAACACCCTTGAAGAGTACTTCTCTCACCATTTTAGCATCTCCATCTGTTTCCTTACTGAAAGAATCTCACCTTCTTTTTGGTTTAATTACCTCTGACTATAACTAATCTAGTGGATCTTAAACTTGCTTTACATTTATCTGGCAAATACACTAGTTGGACTAAATGACATTCATTATGAAATACTTCATCTCTTTCTTGTCTCTCAGTCTTCTAGCCTTTTTTCTTTTTTAAAACCAGTTTTGGTTAATGATTGTCATGTTTGGTTCCTTGAATCACTAAACAGCTTCCTCCTACAAAACAGTCTATATGTCAGTGACTTTCAGATTTCTGTTGAGTCATTGATTCTAAGGTACACTGACTGAGTGGCAGCTCCAAACTGGACAACTACACATGATTTCAAATTTTTACTATCTAAAACAATTTGAATGCATTTCTACTACCACAGGAATTGCATCCTGATACCAAACTCTACCTGGGAGATGTGCAAATCCCACAATGACTCAAAGTTCTAAGAACTTTTTTTTGACAGTATCTTTATACAACTCAAAATGAAGCTTGTCATCAAAGCAAAGTTTTGTGCCAGTTGACAGGCAATTAGGGGTGAGCACTGTTTATACAAATTTCAGATTGGACATTTAATTTATGCAATAATCCAAGGGAGAAAGTTGGTCTTGCAAGGCTCTGCATTGACCCACCACTTATTTTTATGCTGTCACTATGACACAGAATAAAAATTATTTTAAGCATATTTTAACATGTGATGTAACTTTAACTAAGTACAATGTTATTGGTAATGATAACTGTTCAGATTGACTTGTTTTTTATAGGCCATTGGTTTTTTTAATTCCGTTGATTATTTTTATCCTTTTTTTTTCATATATTTAAAAAATCATTATTTTATACTTGTATAATTATTTTTAATTTTTGATTCACACTTGTATTTAAAAAAGTCATAACATTTTTTTTTTATGCAGATAGACAATGAGACTGTACCATAAAACCCCCCAAATAACAACAGAAAAGTGAAGATTGGTTATAAACAAAACCCCTAGACTTAAAAAGCCATTGTGATGATATTAGGCATATGTCTTGGATTACTAATGAAATAATAAACAAGATTTTAAACTTGGTGAATGCTCACAAGCCACAAATTCATTTTTCCACTACACCTCAAAATCGATGGTTGTGTTCATGACACAGATAGTTAAAAAAGCCAGAATCACAGCAATCCTATTTCACACACCTATCAAGTTCCCCAATTTACTTTCAGTGAACTTCTGTGCCTTTGATCTGTTTAAGTATAGGATTAAAAGACAACTCAGCACATAGTGGAGGATCTTTGGAAAGTTTGTCAAAATTCATGATCAACAGTTCATTATCATGGCCATCAGATGAAGGAAGGAGGAAATATTTCCAAGAACAGCAAGGGAGCTAAAATATTCTCCTTATAAAGTCCAATAAATTCCAAGTGTTATGTCTTTTAAGCTCTAACATTAAAAAAAGATGTTAGTATTATCACAGCATTTTATGCCCAAATCACTGATTATCAATGAACAAGATTTTCTGAGTTATTATGAGTTATGAAAATAATTGTAGGTTCAAAATTACAGACACTGAACAATGCTCTTATACCATTATAACATTTGTTTCTTCTTTGGTAAATAAATTTTAATATTCAAAGAACAAAATGGTTCATTACGAAAGAACATAATAAAACCTTTGAATGTTAAGTTTACTAGCATGAGTTTTAAACTAAAAATACAAGACAGTTAATTTTAATACGTAGTACCATAGTTCATGAAAATAAAGTAGTAATGTTAAAGAACTTTCTCATAAGAAAACAGAAGCTAAATTAAACAAAAAAAAACTTAATGGCCTAACAGAAAGCAACTAGAAATGAAATTCAATTATAAGTAAAGAACACAATGCCATACTTTGAAGAATGGGAGTTGTATCCCAAACAGAATTTTGCATGTAGTAAGATATGTAAAAAGGAATCAGCTTTGGTGTAAAGCTTCCTAGATCATGCAGTTAATGTTGTATAAGACGATTGTCCAGCTACGTAAATTAATTTCCAATTACATAACCTTGCAGTGAAAAATTTCAATAAAATAATTTGACAAATATTACTTTAGTTTAATTTTATATAATTAGTTTATTAAGTTAAATAATTTGTAGTTAATTTTCCAAACTTTTATTATTTAAAAAGGCCTTCAGAAAGACATCATCATCGAGGAAGAGACAGATCATGGTTTCCTAGTGAGAAAAGGAATCAAGGATAAAGACAAATGAAGTATTTTTTAATAAGCTATGAACAAATGAGAGCAAATTAAACAATACTAACTTATTACTTATGAAATAATGAGGTTCACTTGTTATGAAATAAGGCAGATTTAAAATTACATTGTTAAATGACCTGGACCAAGTAAAGGTGTTTCTGATTAACAGGTAAAATAATGATTACTTTTCTTTGAGGTGAGGGTGTATTACAAGTATCTTAATATCAGCCATTGTATTATGTAAGTATAAAGAACAAACACATAATATACTTTTGTTTGTTTATTGTTAAGCACAAAGCTACACAATGGGTTATCTGTGCTGTGCTCACCATGGGTATTGAAACCCGATATTTAGTATTATAAGCGATCAGACTTGCTGTTGAGTCATTGATAGTCATATTTAAAATACAGTTACAAGAAAAAACTTTTTAATATAAAAAAAAAAAAAAGCATCTTTTAAAATATGTATGTCGGCAAGGATAGATCTAATGGATGTTCGTAAATCATGTGACGTCATAACCACCTTTAAAATATCAGTTTACCTTACACTTTTTTTTTTTAACTACTTATGGTAAAGTAACTTAAACTTCAATTAAAAATTATAAAAAAAAAAGAAACTGCCTTAGTTCAGAGCAATTGAGTATTCAAAAGTATCGTACATTATTGATTTATGAAACTTGTGTATTAATAAGGATTTGTTGACAAGAAGTTTTTCACCTTTGGAGTGGAGAAAAGAAAATGTATATTTTTGAAATATTAGTCTATTTGTTAGGTTTCAAGATGTTTAGCTTGAATAGTCAACAAAGTGAATGAAAAAATATTGAATTACTGTTTTTCTGGTTTGTTTATTTCTAATTTTTTTTATAATGTTTCATTTTTGAAACTGTGTACCATGCAAGATTTTTATGAAATTTAAGATATGTAAAATATATATGTAACAAGTTCTCTGTATTATATTAAAATACAACAAGCTTTTAATGTTGATATATAAGAAACTAACAAAATGAACATTGAAAATTAAACATTAGTTTTTAAAATAATAAAATTCATAGTTGTGTACCTAGGGATCCATCCAGATAAATAGTTCCATAATTTTGAACATTTAGATGTTCTTTCAAAATGTAAAATTTTGTTTTTGATACTCAGTAGTGTTTTTATAATTCTTTCTTCAAGGTTTTAATACAATTGCTCTGAAATATTACTTATTTAAAATTATATTAGTTCTTCAAAGGCTGTGAAAACATGTTATGTTGTCAGTTAATGTATATTGTAATTTTTCTAACATTATGCATTTTGTACATCAAATTTTTGTAAATTTTATATTTTTGTTATGGCATTATTTGTGTAACTCAAAAATCTTACTTAAATTTACTATTCTATATGAGTAGCTTATAGTTAAAACAAGACTAGAATGAGCTTCTAAAATTAAAATTGAATTCCATATAAAAAAAAAAAAAAAATCATTATTTTGGTGTCTGTATAACTTACCATTCAAAGAAAGCATCTATAATTGATTTTTAGTTTTTCTGTTTGATTAAATTTATGTTTCTAGAGGTTGCAGAAACTTTCATGTTATTTAAACACATTGATTTTACATTGAGTATTTGAAAATTATCCAAATTTTGGTTTTGGGTACAAATGCTTTATAATTTAACTCTTAACTCTTTTAAACCCATAATTCTTTGCATGTTCTGCCAAAATTATTTTCATGATGTCCTAATAATTACCACCTACCTTATAAAATTTCTGGTCTATTTATAAAAGATTGATCATAATATGGTTTGGATTAGTTTTTCACAAAGAGACATAAATGTTATCAGACTCCATCACTGGCTGATGGGTAAATTGGGATTTTTGGTTGGATGGTGGCAGCATCCATTCTGGGTTAAAGAAGTTAATATCTTTAAGAAAACAAAGATCCCTGTTGATACCATTATTTGTCATTTTAGTGAGGTGAGAGTTTGACAATGATAGTTCACTGTAAAAAGAAATTAGTGCATTAAGACGTAAATTCTGGTGTTTTTACTAGTTTTCCATGTGACTGATAATTATGTTCTTGCAAGTTCTGTGAAAACTTTTATTATACATGTGAAATCTTCAAACACTTATCACAAAGCTTTCATAAGACTGGTGTCTAATTACTTGGATATTGCCAAAAGTTGTGTCAATTAATGATTTATTAAATGGCTGTCAAAAAAGTCATCAAAATGTATTTGTGCCATTATCTGTTAACAGCCTTTTGCTTAACATTTAGTTGTAGCTTAGTTGAAGATGATATATCTTATAAAGACATTCACACCATTAATAACCATGTACTTCTACTAACTATTAAAAATGTAAGCAAAATTTTTACAGATCTGATACATAAACTGATGACAAGAGAAGGAAGATTTCATTTGTCATAAAATTCGTTTTATATATCCTGCTTTACCAAATAGACAAACTTTGACATAACTTATCAAGTATGTTTGAAAAGGAGCTCGGTATACAACAAAAAATGTACACATCAATTAGTGGATCAGTAATTTTAAATTGCATGAAACATGCTAAAACATCTGAAGTTGAGAGAACAAATTAAAGAAAGGTGGAAAAATCAGTGTGTGTGAATTTATTGCAATGATTCAGATATTGTATATGAGATAAGTTGGTGATATTAAAAACTTGATAACACACCATCTGGAAAAATTAAGAACAACCAAAATGCTGTAGGTGTGTGAACAAACATTCACTTGTTGGAAATGACACATTCATGGTGACTTCACTGCCATGTAGCCACATGGGAAAGGGCACCATCTGTAAAATCTTAGCATGTGTTTTACATGAATGTGAGTATTTTAAAAGGACTACTTTACACAAGCCACATATCACCAAGGACAAATTAAAACTTTTTTATTGTTATTCCATTTTATTGTATGATCTTCTCCAACATAATGGTAGGTAGATTGGTATTACAGAATCTTCTGTATCAGTTGTGCAACCAATAAAAAAAAACTGCCATTAGTTTTATATATTGGATTACAAACATACAACTTTATCTTGCCTTGTATTTATTATTAGTTTTCCATCTCCAAGAAAAGCCAGAAAGTTTTATTCATAACATCACGCTGCACTATTCCTTTAGTATACATTTTGAAAGTTATTTCACAATAACAAGGAAAGAAAAACTATTACAATGTAGTACTATAACAAATGCATATTGTAATGGGGACAACTAATAAATATGCAATTTCTGTTATGATGAAGAAAAAACATTGTTTCTAATAACAAATACATCATTTTTATTTACACATACTTTAAAACTCAACATTAATAAGATAAACTGAAAATAATTTGTAAAAAAATCAGTAAAACTATAAATTATTTAATAAGATAAATTGAAAATAATTAATACAAAAATCTATAAATTATTCATAAGTGTAGTATTCTCAAGTACATTGATTTCTAACAAGTAAGGATAATTAATAATTGCAAAAGGTTTGGCAGAAAAATTACAAAAGTAAACTGAATTCTGAGGAAGGAGACTGGACACATTTCACAGTGAAACAAAAACACTATTTATATATTGGACACAAGACAAGTACTCCCCAAGGTATCTGCATATTAGTTAAACACTAACGTGTGTCATTGCATATAAGGATAAAAAGTTTTATAAATTTTGTTAAACAAATTTTTACCTTTCTAAACTAAAAAAAATGGTACATTTTGCATACCACATAGAGGAGCAGATAAGGGAAACTGATGGAATCACAAGGGATGATAGTGTAAAGGATTGGGAAGTTGTAGGTGACTAGTTAGACATTTAGATAGAGTAGTAGTTGGAGTAAATAGCGTATGCTACCCAGGAACAGGGGTACAGGATATAACTGGTAGAACCAGAGAGATAGTTAAAGGTGCTAGCAGCAATGCAGTTTTTGTAGTACATGTTGGGGTTACTGATGTAAGGAAAGATGGATCTGAAGAACTTGTTGATAAGGGTATTTAAGAAAAGGGGGTCATAGCTTGATTTTGTCGGGGATGAGATACCAAGTGTGTCACTAGGATTGAATGCCAGGCTTAGATCAATACATATGTAGGGATGAGCAAGTAGGCTGGTTGGATTTGTAGGATAATTTCAATGGGAAAGTTAATCTTTTTAGAATGGATGGCTTACACTTAAACAAGGCATGTTAGCAAGGGCTATTAACTCGGCTATAGTGGTAGATTTAAATTAGAGCCAGACAGTGGTGAGGACTATGATATTAGTAAAATAGAAAAAATAATTGACAGGAAAACATGTACAACAAGCATAAACTTATTTTAAAATCTATGATCAATTGTAATGCTATGAATATTTGAAATAAAATGATCAGTGCAAAGCAGTTGTGAAAACTGGCGATTCTGATATTATGGGTATCACTGAGACTTTGTTGGATTTGGACAATTTTGATGAGAGAATTTTTTTTGAAATACCAGGCTACAGAGTATTTACCAGAGATAGAGAATTGAAAAGAGGGGGAGGAGTAGCTTTATGTGACAAGTGAATTACATCCTGTCAAGTTAGAGTATATTAAAGAAAATAGCACTGAGGTTGAGTAAGTTGTTGTTAATGGACATAAAAGAAAAAGTCTTGTAATTAGGATTTATTATAGGCCACCAGGTCAAAATGTAGAAGTTAATAAGATCACAAGATTAGTTTTCCCATCCTGTGCTGCCCTCTATATGCGAACTTTTTTATAACACATGCTGCAAGCCTTCCGCACCCACCCCTTTTATTGGAATCAAAGATTCCAACATGTCTCTCATACAAATATTCATGCGTCATCTCTCCGCCAACAGGACGCATGTAACTCCCTCTATGCGCCACTCCCGAACCATCACTTCGAAGTTTGGCAGAAGATGTAAGCACCGAAAGATTGTGGGGTTGGAAGTGTGAGAAGAGGGAAGACCTATCTGAAATACATTTTCAGTATAGGAAAATTATAACTTCCGATATGGTACACTTCCCTCCTTTCACTAGAATCCCACAATGAAAAGGAGGAGGGGCAGGTGCGAGGGAATAACAGACGTACCCCTGAAAGCGTCCGAAGGATACTTCTGTAGATGAGAGAAATAGATCAGATGATCTAAGAAGGTGGGCACACACTACTTCTGAATCAGGTATCTCCTTGCTAGGAACAAACATGACGGAAAAAAAAGGGAGCACACCGAGTGGGAGAGGATAAGTCAGAAAAGTGTATGTCCCATGGTATAGAAAGCTAGGGCATGGCAGACAGTACTCGGTAAGTCAACTACATCCAAAACCTCGCTCGGTACTGACATCTGCACGAGGGTAGGATGAAGATCATACCCACTTCACCTCAAGCCCCAAAATCGTAGATATGAGGAAAATACCGACTCCAGGGCACGATACAGGATTAGCATTGAGCTATGGATCTGGGAATGTGTCATTTGGTATCTGTGGGAAGTCCATCACATGCAATCAACTCCCGCGACCGTGAGACTGGTCCAAAACGTCCGAAGGCCAATAACATCCCCATTGCAAGAGAGAACCAGGGAGTGTCCAGGACAGAAACGAAAACATCCCATGTATATCCTCCGTGACCCACTACACAGAAGGAAGAGTTGAGGGAGGAAGATGGACAAACCTGTGTCAGGACTTAAGTTTATTGGTTCATTCGATATCCAAAACTAGCCCGCGGGGTATGGACATCTGTGCAAGGGTAGGATGGGGATACCCAATCGAAGGGGGTGAACTGCATTTAGACATTTCACTCCATGGTATGTGTGATTCAAGCCGCAAAATATTACACCTACACTGGCAGAACACCATTGCTCTATACTGAACTGAACGGTTATAGCCATCTATGTGGAACCCATCCAACAGGATGCCTCCATGGTCAACCATCTCAGTGGCTTGCAAGTGGTAAAGACTCCCATACTCCACTGGAAGAAAGGGGAAGAGCATTGAATAGTCCAGAGAAATGACTAAACTGTTTGTTTGTTTGTTTTTGAATTTCGCACAAAGCTTCACGAGGGCTATCTGCACTAGCCATCCCTAATTTAGCAGTGTAAGACTAGTGGGAAGGCAGCTAATCATCACCACCAACTCTTGGGCTACTCTTTTACCAAGAAATAGTGGGATTGACCATCACATTATAATGCCCCCATGGCTGAAAGGGCGAGCATGTTTTGTGGGACAGGGATTCGAACCCGCAGATTGCAAGTCGAGCACCCTAATCATCTGGCTGGACCAGGCTAAACTGGAGACAATGCAATGGGTGATCACAAAACCGATTTATTCAATCGAGGCATGCCAGGAATGAGCTGCTATACCCTTCTACTTTACCCATGCTATCCATGGGTAGTACAGTCCGGGACTGGCCTATTTATGAAGCAAATATAATAAGGTTATTGACCATCCAGTGATCTTGTGAAACACCCCATCTCTAAGGTGAGCATATGGAGCCATGGAAAGAGCAATAGTGTACAGTGCGGATTTGTTTGTGTATGTAAAGAATACTTGGTCAGGCACCACTCACTACAGAGTGGGATCCAAGAGACGAAACTCGAAGCAAGGACCCGTGAAAGAAACGAAAGCATTAATAAAGACTTACCTAGTGTCATAGCCACACTGAAATCCGAATTATAGCCACAGGTGGAAGGGGATACCCCGAGGAAGCAGAAACCATGATGTGCTGTACATAATGGGAGATCAACGTTTGAGGAGTGGTTCACATACCCAACTGCAGAATCTCCTCCAATGACGAAGACAAGAAGCAAGAGAAAAGGAAAGGTGTTGGATTTGATGTGAGGTGTGAAGGAGAAAAAGAGGAATAACCCAGCTGGATTAAACAACGAACCCATTTGGTAATGGTAAAGGGAGAAAGATCCCGAGAGGAAGAGGGTTGCCACATGATAAAAAGACAGGAATGAAAACCCCTGAAGGAAGCCATGTTGGCAATATAACAATGAATGGCATGCACTGGGGATAGAATTCTATTTGGATCAGTACGAGGATAGAGATGAGAAATAAAGGGAAGGGAAATGGACGAAAAAGGAAGAGTTACCCTAGCGAGCTGCCAATGTCTTGGGAAGGAAGGAATGATCTGGATAAAGGAGAAGATAGGTTTGGTGGTACAATGTGTGAGTGATGTCAATTATGAATAGATCTGACCAATGTCACCTGCAGGCCAAAAGGAGGAAAGATGCCTTAAGGGATAGGTGAAACAAAGATCACAAAGCAATGGGCTCAAATGGAGGTAAAGTAAGGGATGGAGTACCACGTTAATGTCCCATTCCAGAAGTACTGGCGCTGGACAGCCGATGTATCCAGAAAGAATGGATCAAAATGGCAAGGACAGGGGAGAGAAAGATGCAGTAATGAGAAAAACGGAAATAATTTAATAAGCCTGCTCGATATAGAGGAGACTGAAGACCACTTCTAAAAAACCATGTAATAAATTTGGAGATACCAACAACCATAGGACGAGAAACTGGGATACCCCGAGCCAGGGCCCAGGTGTGAAAAACATTCCATTTCCACTGATACATGAAGGACGAACAGAATGAGCTAAATGAAATGCCACCCAATTTGAGAAACCAGATCTCATCACCAGGCACCAGACAAAAACCAGGCGTGAAGATGGATGATGTGAATTACAGGATGCATAACTGGTGACTGGGGTTGATGAAGAAGGTTGGGGAATAAAGGAAGAGAAATGGGGGGAAAACTGTAGCTGGAGTAATTGAGGAAACCATGGTTGAGTGGGCCAGTAAGGAGTAATCATAAGGACTTTGCATGGAATGGTATGGATGAGGGAGACTACTCGATGAAGTAATTGGATAGGAAGATAAACAAAAAGGAAATTGTTTGACCAATCCTGGCTGAAGGAAACTATAGCCAAACCCCAATGATGAGGAACCAGGGTAACAAAGGTAACTGGTGATTGAGGGGAGTGGCAAATGCATTGATATGAGGAATACCCCACTGATCACAAAGCCACCAAAAAAGGGGATGAAGGGACTGTTCTGTCAGGTAAACCAGATTGGGTCGGGAAAGACGATCCACTACAAGGTTGAATGCCCCAGTGTGTGACATGCCATCAAACAAATGTGATGATCGTGTGCCAAAAAGAGAAGATCCAATGTTAGAAAACATAGGAATCTTGACTGGGTGCCACCTTGATGATTGATATGAGCCACCACTGTTGAATTGTCGGAATGGATTATGACCAGACAATTTGTGGAGATGGGTTCATGTGAAGAGCCTCAGACAGGAGATGGATCAAGGAGAGGTACCACAAAAGAGTCATCAGGGTAAGATGAAGGTAGGAATACTGGGCATTGGTAAAATGAACGGGATATTCGGGTCCCTGTCCCCAAACAGTCAAAACTGAACCTAACAATTGTTGGTCCAGATATGGACAGTCTGCCCTATGATAAGCGAGGGCAGATTAGTCCAAAGCCCATGGGGGACGAGGCATACTAATGTCATCACCTGACTTAGTGTGAAACCGAATATCAGGGTACAAGGGTAAAAATAAATAAGGTTGGGAGGCAGAATCATGTAATAGGGAAGGACATAGGTATTAAGAAATAGCTGCAATAGACAAAACATCATATACATGAGAAATAAAATCCGAGAAAGTTGATGTGGGCCGAACAGAATCCTCAGGTAGGGTTTGGGAAGACACGGCAAACTCTGGGAGGGGGGGGGCAAATGATCAAAATGCTCAGGAGGAAGAGTAGCAACTGCAGGAGACAAAGGTTGTCCCATATAATGCTCAATCTTCCTGCAAATAAAGACCAATAAATCCCTCCCGACGGGTCTCCCGCACCTGTGGCCTGAAGTATGGCATCAGACGAATGAGATGTACCCGAAGTGGTAATGTTAACTTCGAAATTCATGCTTGATACCAAACAAACAAGCGAAGATTTTTTGTGGCAAAACACGGGTAAATCAAATGCTTTCGAGAATAAAGTAAAAAAATTATTGAAATAAAGAAAATTAAATAAATTAAGAAGTAATGAACAAAAAGGCATCTGAACCCAAACACTGCCAAACATGAAGTGATGGTTTGGTAGTGGCACATAGAGGTAGTCACATGCGTCACGTGATAGTAGTACTCTCCTATTGCCAGAGAGATGAAACATGACAATTTGCATGAGAGACATGTTGGAATCGTTGATTCCAATAGGGGTGCAGAAGGCGTGTGGCATGCGTTTAAAATAATTCGCATATAGAGGGCAGCACAGGACCGGAAAAGCTAATCTTGTGAGAGGAGGGAAGTACTCTATCGAAAAAGATGTTGTTATTAAGGGAGATTATAATTTTAGGGGTATTGATTGGGAAAATGTTGAGTCTGACAGTGAGGAGGATTGATTTTTGGAAATTGTTCAGGATACTTTTATACACCAATTGGTGATGTAATCTACAAGAAAGGGAGCTATATTAGATTTAATATTAGCATCAGATGTAAATATGATAGACAAAGTTGTAGTTTTTGAGCATTTAAGGACAAGCTACCATTTCACTATTAGGTGTGGGATTTTCTAAATGTAGAATTGAAGAAGAATAGCACTCAAAATAGCAAAACACTTGATTGTAGAAAATCAATTATTGGCTTTAAATCTTGGTCTTTCTCCTGTTCTGCTTTTATATCTATACTTGGTTCCACTACATCATCACCAACTCCTTCAGTCACTTTGGCTTTAGCTTGATGGCACCTGGTTAGTTCAACCTCTCCTTTGCAGCAATATCTGCAGTCATTTTTGCAGGGTCTTCGGCTCAGTCCGTCGGCATTTCCATGAGATTTTCCTTCTCTGTATTCAATATCATAATTATACTGGTCTAACTTTCGATCCAACAACCCAATTGTCCCCCT
>NW_013666009.1:397374-417292 GCF_000517525.1 Limulus polyphemus | reverse complement strand
ATTTGATTGAAGTGTTTAAGATTATTAAGGGTATTGGTAATATAGATCCATCAAACTTTTTTATGTCTAGCAGTGAAAAAAGAGGACAAGGGGGAATAAACTGAAATTTTGGCAGTGTAGGAGTTGCCTGCAGTTTAGACAGTATTACTTTTAAAACAGGGTAGTTGGCTATTGGAATGAGCTGCCTTCAAGGATGGTGGAGGCAGAAAATTTAACTGAGTTCAATAAACGTTTGGATGAATACATGAGTAGTAAGGGGTGGTTATAGTTAGGAGCTGGAAAGGACATCCTTGATGGGCTAATAAGCTCCTTTTTTCCTATTAAAATTTTATGAATTTATATATTACAAAACTTATGAAATATACATCACTTAATTTCTTTAATTTGGCACTATCAAGTAAAAATAATCAGTTTATAAGGATTTGAATCAAATTTATAATAAACGTTTTTAATACAAAAAAATACTATCAACTGCTCATAAATAAACTTAATAACAAAATTTCACCAAATAAAAAGTTATTAATCTTTAATTCATTCTAGATGTACTACGGAGATGTCCTGCAAGTTCCCCATTTCAAAACAATAGTAAATCTTACATCTTCCCCAAATGAAATAAAACCTTTTTCAAATTCTCAGCAGTATCTTGGAAATATATATCTACAATCACAAAAGGTATAAATACTGAAGGAAAAATAAAGGAAAATATTTTTCTCCAGCAAAATTCAACTTGTTAAACCTTACATACCCAAAATAACATAATAGTCAGTATAAGCTATGAAAGTAATCACACAAAACACAGCATCTGTCCACTTCCTGCTAAGTTTTCTATGGGGCTGGTATAAAATTCTTTAAGGCTGATTGACTTTGACATCCTTCACCTTAAGAAGTTTATCCACTGAAAGCTAATTACTAGAATCCACTCTTTAAGCAAGTTTAAGATGGTGGTAGAGGAGGCCAATACAAGTTCTAAAATCTCATTGGGTATGGTAGGGTCCCACCACTGTGCTAATTTCCCAACCTTTCATTAACACCTAATCTTCATGACACACTTCTTCATTTCCCTGCCAGGGTTTTTTCTTCTTCTCACAACAGCCATAAAGTTAACATTTTAAGTATTTCATGAAATTCATAACTGAGTAGATTTTTTGCAGTGCACAAAAGTTCTTTAATCTATTAAGAAACTTACTGGGATATCAAATGACTCTTTCCTATCCATCATGGCATTGTGATAGTATTGTACACAGAGCAACAATGATATTCAAGCTGTTTCAGTAGAACTTAGGCAGATTACTAAACATAGTATGTTTAAGAACTTTAATGGGTTGCAAATGCCTGTTACAACATTTCAGCTTTTGACCTTCATCAACATTAATTTCAAACCTCAGTTATGGAGGCTTACTAACTGGTCAATTCAAAGCCTACAAAGCTCCATTGCTTCTGAGAGCCAGGCATCCTACTTTGTTGATCAAGGCAGTGAAACTGGCACCAATATAGAGTTGATCACAAAATTTCAACAGTGCCATAAAAGAAAACTAATAAAACCCCATAGTTTCTTGTAGACCTCTGCAGAATCAATGGAAATTCTAGATTTGACTGTAAGATGCCTAATAACCTCAAGCTGATTCTGTAAGTAGACACAATTTTGTCTTTAGTTTCAAATAAGTATTTAAACTATCACTAACCAACCATTTTTGGTTGTTTTTTCTCTCTAGGTAATATAAACATGCATGGTATTAAACCAAATGCTGTTCTCACTCAAGTGCATGGGAAGGCCAGCTTTCCCAACTGCTTAAGCACAATAACCAGGATATTGCACACCCCACCAAAAAATCCTTAACCTGAACTTAGTACTGGCAAAAAATCAGTCTTGGATACCAGTTTTATCCAACACCACTTGTCAGCATCCTATTACCAGAATAAATCTGATGAATTACTGAATGCTTGATAATATCTGGAAAAAACATACATTCCAAAAAATCAGTTAAATGCAAATATATGAAGCCCTATAAGTTGAGAAGTTTCAGAAGGTTGGACCTTTCCAAAGTGCTCAGGTTACAGGGTTTTATATATTTGTCTCTGTGTGCTTTATAAGGTATTCAGGTAGAAGGAAGTCATACCTTGGATTATACACATAAGACTCTAGGCCAACTACTCAATGAAGTTGGTGTTTTCATACCTATATGATTGATATCCTCCTTCAGAGACTGTAGATCATACAAAGATGCCTGATAATGTGATTGAAATTTTTTTGTCAGCAAATGAGGTTGGCTTCACATTTTCCATTTTGAAGGTGTATATGTACTGGAAGTTATGTTAACATTTGGCTAGCCGACCTGAAGCTTTTAAACAGCTTATAGAATTTCTGGTACTAACAACTATATCACAATATCACCAGGCTTTTCATGGAGTTTCACACAGGATTCCCACAGCCCAAAATTAAGATTTTGTTTACACAGAATGGAAATGACGTGTATCAACAATTAATTTTCAGTTAAACCAAATAACAGTGCCTTACGATTTCTACACAATTTGTGTTGCTATTTTCACTTTAAATTTAATGTTGGCTGGTTCCAACTGCAGTTTCTTTCAAGTCTTCTCTTTCAATTCCCTGGCCAAATAGTAATAGTAGCTTATTATAGGTGTTCAGTTAATGATGAGGTGAATTTCCTAAACACCTGGTGTCTACTATGAATGTTATTCTCTGTCTGCAAATATCCAATGAGGTACACAAAATTCACTGGGCCGTCTTTATGTCTTTTAATTCATTGCTCTGCAATGGTACTATTTATTTTCTCCATCAGTCATAACAAATGTATACTCACAGTTTATAGCTAGCTAAATTATACAAACTCATCTAATACAATCTGGAAACCACAGTTGCTATGTTTTTAATTAGCAAATCTGTATTCAAATAGGGTGGGTATTCCAACAAACAATATGGTCCTTTACTGTTTTATGTCATCCAGGGTCATAGTTCTAGTAATAGTCTGCCATAACATAATCCTATTCTTTTATTTTACTTTGTTGTTCTTCAAAGCTTGTCCCACCAATTAATTGGTTCCAGATGCTAGTAGTCATACTATACTTGCAGCTTCAGAGCATAATAGTCCAAATTATATTCTGAACTGCAGATAACAGAGCAGACCTATTCCTTGGCTTGGTGATTTACCTGAGCAACTTGTAACAGCCTCAAGATGTCATCCATCAGCAAAAAGGAATTTCTTATGTGTCAGGTTTTTATTTATGTGTATGGGCTGGATTCTTTACAGTAGGTGCCTGTGATTTGTTGACAATAAATTTCAACAATAAACAAACAGCTCAGTCCACTTGTTTTAAAATAATATACATTAAAAACAATTTAAATGTACATACAAAAGTTTGCCTCACTGTTTATTACCACAGTTGTATCCAGAGCTTTAACTAATTGTTTTTTTTTCATCAAAGTCCATACAAGTTGGTTCAGTTACTTTAGAACACAATTTGACAAGAACAATTATTCTTCTCTACTCTGTTGAAAAAATGCAATCTGTGATAATTTTACTTTAAAAAATAACAAATGCTACTATACTCTCTTTACCACTAAACTCACAATCATGCAGTCTAGATCGATCAATCTATCTAACTAACCTTGTCTACACAACTAACACAATTTCTACACAACTAACTTGAACTACATTTTTTAGCCATATTTATAGCCTGACTGTGACCTAGAAGTTTCTACATCATACAAGATATTATGATGTAATAATATTTGATAAAAACAACGAGAAAACTTAGAAAGTTTTAGTAACATGATGCAATAATACAAGCACCAAATCGCAGCAGTTACGTGAACAAACCTGTAAAAAACTGTCACTTCTAAAAATGACTAACTTTAACACTCACATTAAACTTTTTACGTATATCTAACAATGAGACCCTCTTCAAGAAAAAGGTTTGATATTTTTTTTTAAATAATATAATACTTTGGGACAAGATGGAACCTATTGGTCCATCTTGGCTGTTCCATCCTCTAAACTAAACCTATTAATAAATAATTTTTTTAAAATCTTAAAGCCAGCCCTTATCATTCATATACTTATCAAGCTTTCTCTTAAACTCAGCTAAATTTACTGCCTCCACAACACCTGAACGCAGCCCATTCCAATGGTCAACCATGCTGTTAGAAAAATAATACTGTTATAGCTGTAGATAACGCCTACCCTGCCAAAATATATATTTGTGTCCCCTGGTCCAAATATTCTCATCGTTAAGTATGAAAAAAGATGATGCATCAACACTATCAATTCCCATTACAATCTTAAACACCTCAATCAGATTCCCCCTAACTCTTCTTATTTCAACAGAAAACAATTTGAGAGATTTCAGCCTCTCCTTGTATGACAACCCCTCCATCCCAGGCACCATTCTAGTAACCTTTTTAAACAATTCAATGTCTTTCCTAAGGTAAGGAGCCCAAGACTGAACACAGTATTCCAAATGTATCGTAACCAGTGACCTATATAATGAAATTATAACTTCTTGAAATTTGTATTCAATATTTCTGTAGATACAACCTAAAATCCTATTTCAACAGCATACTGCTTGAATGGCTTTAGAGGTTGATCAATTATTACACCAAGATCCCTTTCTTTCATGACACTGTTAAGATTATTTTCATTCAAATTATACTTATAATTCAAATTATGATAACTCATATGCATTATCCTGCATTTATTATAATTAAGACCCACTTGACATTTATTTGTCCAACTCACTAAATGATTTAAATCCTTTGTAAATCAGCAGCATCCTCTTCACAGCTAGCAACACCCAAGACCTTAATACCATCAGCACATTTTAAGTAATTTATTGACCATTCCTTCATCTATGTCAATTTCATTGATGTAAATCAAAAAAAGGGCAAAGGTCCTATGATTGAACCCTGAGGTACCTCATTTGCAACATTAGGCCAGTTTGATTGAACTCCATTTATAACAACCCTCTGCTTTCTTCTATCCAATTTGCTAACTTATCCCCCACACCTATAGAGATAGTTTTTCTTTTATAAGTTTTTTATGTGGCACCTTGTCGAAGGCTTTTTGAAAATCCAAATACACTAAATCTACACCCTTACTCTCATTTACATAAGCAGTAACTTATTCAAAGAAAGTGAAAAAAATCTAAGACAAGATTTTCCCTTAGTGAAACCATGTTGACTATCCAATAAAATTCTAAACTTTGTTAAATGGCTTTGCAAAGCATCTTTCATTGGACTTTCCAAAAACTTTTCCCACAACTGACATAAGACTAATGGGTCTATAATTACTGGGATAATTTTAATCACCTCCTTTGAAAAGAGGAGCGACATTAGCTAACTTTCAGTTTTCTGGTACCTGCCCACTGTTCAAGGACTTGTAAAAAATAGTAGCAAGTGACTCACATATCCAATCCCTAACCTCCTTCAAATCCCTTGGGGAAATATTATCTGTCCCAGGAGCCTTATGGTTCTTTAAACTTTCCAGTTTTTTTTAACAAACTCAAAATTAATACAGTCATCTTGTTAAATTTTGCTTCTATCTCTCAACTGTTCAATATGTGGAATGCTGCTTAAATCTTCATTGGTAAAAACTGAAGAAAAATAATTTAATAACCTAGCCATCTCATAATCATCAGATATAAGCCTTCCTTTATCATCCCTCAAGAGACCTACCCCTATCCTAACATTTTGTTTACCCTTAATGTATTTAAAGAAATCCTTACTATTAATTTTTACATTTTCAACCAACCTTTTCTCATTCATCTTTTTTGATGTCCTAACTTTCTGTTTCACCATCCATTCCAAAAAGCTCCCTTCTTTCACTTATGAAAGTGAATTATTTATTTATTCACCATCCAATCTGCTCATCATTACATACTAACCTAAGCCAAGCATTTAGCCCTAGTGACTTACTTATAATTTCATCCCCAAAGTTAACTCTGGGCAGTATCCCTGACAAAATTAAGTTAAGGCCTTTTTCCTTAAATGTTTTATATACAAACTGTTTTCAGTTCATAAACAGTCTGCACCAACATTTGCAGACCCCTTGGTGGCTTCAATGCAGAACTGGTAGTTCTGGAGATGCAATGCCCACCTCATGGTCTTTGCACTGTCAGTTTTGCACCTCTGTATGTATGCAAGGGGCTGATGGTCTGTCTGGATGATGAACTTCTTCTCGAACAGAAAGTTCTAGAACTTCTGGATGGCAAATATGATGGCCAGACACTCGCATTCAATCACAGAGTAGTTCTTCTCACTACTTAACAGAATTTTACATTACAGGAAACAATATGTCTTCATGTTCTTGCAGAAATACTGATCCAATTCCAACATCTGAAGCATCAGCCTGAATGACAAATGGTTTGTGGAAGTCTGGTATTCTAAGGATTGGCGAATTTCCTAACATGCTCTTCAAGTTCTGTAATGCCATATGCTGAGGTTGCTCTCACTTCACCTTGTTGAGTTGGCCTTTCCTGGTCAAGTTCATCAGTGGTGCAGCGATTTCAGTGTAGATTGGGATGAACTTCTTGTAGTATCCTGCTAACCCCAGGAAGGATCTGACTTGCTGCTTTGTCATTGGATGTGGTGCATCTTGTATGCAAATTAGCTTCTTTTCTTTCATGGCTATCTGTTGGTCACCCACCTTGTACCTATAGGTTTGGAGTCAATCTTTGTCATGAAGTTCAGCTTCTAGAAATCTATGCAGAATCAGTTTGAGCCATCCCTCTTCTTCACAGTTACCACCAGTGAACAGTAGGCTAAATTTGAAGGCTTAATGATTCCAGCTTCTGACATTGCCTCAACTTCTTGCTTGGTCTGGTCTCTCATTGCATAAAGCATCTGGTAGTGCTTCACTTCGACTGGATCCGTGGTCTTGTGTTGCACAAGGTCTATCTGTGAAGACAGATGCATACTGGCACAGTATATCTTATAGTTCTTTCTTTTGCTTGCCATTCAGTTCTTCAATGATGTTGACATCTTTGTATATCTCATCTCCACTGGTTTAATCATGGTGATAGCACTTTCTTTCTGAGGCGAATCTGACAAGTTGTCTTGATTCTGTTTCTTCTGGTAGCAGCAATCATGGTGACAACACTCATTTCTTGTTGGCACCATCTTTGTGGATAGCTCCAGCTGCTTTATGTTGAAATTTCTGTAGCTGCTTGTTGGTGACAGACTTGGACTTATGTTAACTGTCTGTTAACCTCTTGACACCATTGGTGGTATCCTGCTTCTGGTCAGCCACCACTGGTTATTCTTGTACTTGCCAGTTATACTCCCTCCATAGGCTTCTATATACTGTTCTGCCAGCTTGATCATCTAGTCCACATCTTTCAGTGCTCTTTCCTTTAGGAACAGTGACATGTCAGTACAGCACATGATCATGAACTGCCAGTCCTTCAAAACTATTTTCACACTTGGTCATGTCAGTCCATGTTATGAAATATCACCGTAGACATGCCACAAACTGAAATACAGTTTCTCCAGTGTCAGGTTTGACTTCTCTGAACTTCCAAAACAACCTTCCTTGGTAAGTTCATAGCATTTCAGCAAGACCACTTTTAACATGGCATCTTCTGATGTCATGCCTACACTTGTAGGCCTTTTCCTATGAAAAGGGGGTTGAGACAGACTGTCCAGTCACCTTTGTTCCAGTTCTGACTTTGGATGAATCTTTCATGCCTCTCCAGGAAAGTATCCATGTTGTCGTTTTTGTTCATCAAATTTGGGCAGCTTAAGTTGGCTGGCCTTGACCCAATTGTCATTCTTGGGTCCTTCATCTTTTTATTGGGGAAGCTTGGCAATCTCAGTTTGTGCTGTTATTCTTTCTATTTCCAGTCTCTCCTTTTCTTCTTTTGGAATTTGTGCTCTTATTCTCTTTCTATTTCTAGTCTCTCCTTCCTCTTCTTATGCTCTTATTCCATTTCCAGTTTCTCCTTTCCTTCTTTCTCTGTTTGTGCTCTTATTCTCTCTATTTCCAGTCCCTCATTTCATTCTTTTTCTTTCTGCCTTTCCTCCTCTCTTCTCTGTTGATGCTCTTCTCTCTCCAGCTCTTTAATAACTCTTGTAGATTGCCATTTTTAGGCCCAAGTCACTCATCCCTTTCTATTCACTTATCAAAGTCAGTCAACATGGTTATATAATGTAGTTGTGATCTCTACAATAATTTCACCAACACTACAGCTGTTTATATATAGGCCTATTTCTACTGTCATTCATGCCTTCTTTTACTGCCGTTTACTACTATATGATCTTGGTCAGGTTGTTACTTATGCGTGTGTGGACTTTGATGAAAAGAGACAATTAGTTGAAGCTCTAGATACAACTGTGGTAATCAACAGTGAAGTGGACTTTTTTTTATATATATTTAACTTGTTTTTAATATATATTACTTTCAAACAAGTGGATTGTGCTGTTTGTTTATAGTTGAAATTTATTGCCAACAAGTCACAGACACCTACTCTAAAGAATCCAGCCCACACACATAAGTAAAAACCTAACATTGTGTCATATGTTACAGCTAGTCTCTCAGTAGTTCATTCTTGCTTGCTCTTTATAATGAGAACTTAATACAAATTCAGGACCCTAACAAGTTTGACACCTTGTTTTGTTCCAAGCAGTAGAGTTTCATTAGTTAGTTGTGCAAAAATCCTTTGGTAACATTTTGCAAGGTTGTATTTGTTATACATAGTTTGTAGCAAGGATGACTTGCTCAATATATATCAGGTAGCTTTTTGAGCTCTGTCAATGATGGTTTCTAGACTACCAGAAGTATAATTCAAAAATGGGACAAGTCTAACATGCTTCATATTGTGCTACTTTTTGACCCAAATTCCTGTCACTATATGACCATCACATCCCTTGTATTTATAAGGGGTTACTTAGTTATCCTAATTACATATGTTTAATTCTTAGACTCAAGAATGTCGCAAGTCCTACTGGTTACCTCATGAGGTGGTTTATCTCCTCAAGAACATTTGTTCTATCTTAATCTGTCTATCCCATGAAAATGTCTCTTGGGGTTCCTCTGCATGTGATTGATAAAAACTGTTATGACATAAATAGAAACTAACACAAATTACACCAATTCAGCACCTAATTACAGCTAATAGGTGTATGTCATATAATGACTGAGAAATTGCAATTATATACTCAACATTTTATTCAATATTTTCAGCCTAATATAACATTGATATCTTGGGCATTCTAAAATGTTACTAATAAATTGAACCAAATTAACTTAGAAGAACTTCAGGTTTTTCCAATCACAATGAGGCACTTTCAGTATACTTCATATTTTCACAAACTTCACACTTTTCTTTAAAACCATTATACATAAAAGTTGCTATAGGTTATGTTTCTTGTTCTTTGAAGTGAAGCACAAAGCTACATGATGGGCTATCTGTGCTTTGCCCACCACGAGTATCCAAACCCGGTTTCTAGCGTTGTAAGTCCGCAGACATACAGCTGTGCCACTGGGGGGCAGGTTATTTTCAATAAATAAATCATTACAAAGTAGGAAGTGTGAACAAAACTCCAGATAAATTAAAAATATCAATAAACATGTTCTCAAAAAATAATAAGTCTTATACAACAGAATTCATATATGAAGATCTACAGTATAGAAATCTCAACACTATTAATACCCTGGGATATTATTAACTTTAAAATTAATTTCATATAATTTTATTTAATCAAACAAAACATATTTAACTTTTGTGTTCATAAAATGTTACTTGCCCAAATACATTTCATAATTTTTTCCCCCAAACTAATGGGGTATAAAAACCAGGAAAAATAAACACTGTGACAAGTAAATCTATAGAATTTTTATTCTATAATCAAAGAAGTAACATGTACCATAAATATGTATTTTTGTTCTTTAAGAATCACTGATATTTTTTCTTGAAAACTGTCAACTATAAACTTGAAATAAATCTAAAACCACAAAAAAAAGAAATAATTTTAAGTACATTTTACAAAATCTCATTAATAGATAAAACATTGTAGACATTACCATTTTAAAAGATTTCAGCACTTCAAATCTAATCACAAACATAAAACCAATTCTATTATAATTGTAGGAATTATAAATAATTAAATTTTGAATACTTGCTTTAATCATAAATGTTTTGTAAAAAGAAAAAAACTGTTTTGTAGTGCTTTTGTTTCTACTGTTAATATTTCTTCCAAATTATCCAGTTTCATAAAAAATTGGAAATTGTTATATAAATAACCTTTTTAAACCATTATATTTAATTATATCACATAGTACTGGACCTAAGATCCATATCTAAGAAATATGGAAGGCTTAATCTGTTGGGGTTGTAAATTATATTAATTGTGCTAAGGATAACTTTTGAAAATTTTCAAGCTAATAAAATATAAGCCTTTTGCTACATCTTATATTGTATTCTTTCACTTACAAATCCATTATTAAAATACTTATATTTGTATAAACTGATGATAACAAAATTCTATTGAAAAGTTGTACATTTGTTAATGTATTAAACTTGTAACAATGTTTTCTTCATTACTTATTCAAGTCATCTCTGACCTTTATTAATCTCAAACAGGTTCGTTAATATTAAATATGTTCATAAAATGTTTGTTTTTTTTAACTGTGATTTATGCACTTTTCATCCTAAATGTTTTCCAAATATCATGAAAAAAACTTTACCAACAACCTTGAAATTAAAAGGAATATGATGTAACAAATTAAAAATCTGGTTCTCAATCAGTTGAATTGTAATACTTCAAAACACAATTTCTTGATATTCTTTTTGGAAAGATAAACGGATGATCCAACACTTTTCAACACAATATACAAATAAATATGCACATATCTAAGATAATATTTTTCTTTATATAAATTGACTATATGGGTGACATTTAATGTTCATAGTCCATGGGTAATCAATATTTTTATTAATAGTTTCTTAAAGATAGCTGACCTATTTTCATTTATCTAACCATCAAACCAGTGTAAAAAAAAGAAAATACACGTAACTTTCTACACACAAAACTTTAGCCTTTAAACAATCATCTTGCTAGACAATACACAGTACTACTAACCATTGTAGTTAATTAGTCTAAAATATATAAGTATCAAAACATTTTTGTTTTAATGTTAATTAAAGTTTCAGTTTAAATATGTCAGATGTAATAATTAATACCTACAACCTTAGAGTCAATTCATGGTAACAAATACAAATTTGTAACATTTTCAAAACTGTATATAAATATTAGAACATTTTTGTCTCCTGTAATTTTTACTGAATGCAATTGGTTGGTTAATATGTTGACTGACCAAAAGAAAAATACAGTTGGCTAGCTAAAAAAGATTAAATATTGATATCTACCATGAAACAAAGTCCTAGAAAACACTTTAAAAGTCATTAAACTTTTACCTTAAAAAAACACAAATGGGAATTACTCTTTATTAATATAGTGACTTCATATTTAATTTCAAAATAATCAAAATGATGTACATATTTTTGTCCACAGTCCAGTGAAAAGGAAAAACTTATGTTACTAAACGTTAACACGTTATAAGTTACTAAAACATTGATCAAATATCTGATATCTTGCAAAGTATCTAACTTTCAAAGTTATCTTTCGATAAATTATCCCTATTAAAAACTAACATGGAAATATTTCCCGATTCAGCAGTACCGAACACTACAGTATAGCATAACAATAAAACAGGCTTCTTTTTTTTTTTACATTTACAAGTAGGAGATAAAATGTTTTGGTTTCTACTACTGCTATTTTTTAAACATGTTATTCAAAGCCCTATTTTAAAATTATGAATCATATTCATAGTTTACATGTCACAACTCACGGTAATTGGGGTGACTGATAATATACGATACTGCACAATGTAGTGACAATTCATTGTTTCTCAGTTTCACAAGCAATCCATCAAATCATATAATTTTAAGCTTACTTAATGCCACAATTCTGTCAAGTATTATGAAACAACAGATAATCTATTAGAACTGAAAAATTCAATAAACGAACATACTAGTACTTAAAAATTGAGTTTTATTTACATAATTTGTTAATGTTACGCCTAAGATTTTCTTGCAATTTTTTTTTAACATTACACATCCCTACTTCAATTAGTCCCTTATATGTTAGCTATATTAATTTGGTTTTATATATATATATATATATATTTATATCATTATAGTTAGCTTGCCTTGTCAGTACCTATTGATAAGAAAAAAAAAAAAAGACTGAGTTATAAAACTTATAATCAGTCCCTAACACGTTTAGAAGATCTAGTAGTCCCTATTTGTATTACTGTTAGTATTAGTGGCATTACAACGATTTTCGAACAATGACAGTAAGCCTAATATTGCTGCATTACCATTGGTGAGATCGGTCGTTTCTTCCTTTAACTTAAAAAAAAAATACCAATTTTGTACACACTATCGGCTATGCATGTATTTTCACCCCATATCAACAATAGACATTTCATGTTCAGCATCCAGAAAAAAAAAGCAAAACTATAATACAAATTTTAACAAGGTCATTGACCCCTTAGGCTATTTTACTTCGACAGAAAAAAACAATTTAGTCAAACTAAAACAATATAATTATACAAAATTCATAGAATGTCAATAACAAAATATATAGTACAGTTATAGCATTTAGTAAAATATTATTAATGAATATAAAATACTTAAATAGTGTATAAGGGTTGGAGTTTGGACGAGGTAACGATATTTAAGCATAACTTATTCAGGTTTCGTAAATCTTCGTTATGAGTTTATAATATATTTCAACTATAACACTTGCTTTTGAAAATCGCATTTATTTTTAATAATGGGATTATAACAATCCTTATGTCTCACGAGTCTGTTTTCTTGCTATTTTATAATTCCGTATTTTTGGGGTTTGACAAGTAGAATAGTTATTACGAATATGGAAACACCACAGACAAAGCAACAGTGACGTTCCAGGCGTTGGTTTTTCATATAGCCAATCAGGTAACGAGATTTCATGAATTAAACCAATCAGAGTAAAGTTTTGTCACATGGTATTATTTGTCGATCTCCCAAGCCGGTTTCCTGAGCGAAGTAAACAAGAAACTGACGGTATACCGGTAATAGGCGCTGCCAAGGTTGTTCCGGCTGTAGATAAATACTGTCAGCTGTTTGTGCTGCAGGAGCAAAAGTAATATATGAAATATAAGCTAATCAGTTTCAAAACAGAAGACTTTCTATGGTGTGATTACTAAAATGTCGACTGGAAAACGGTTAGCCAAACGATCAATTATTGGAATGAGAGTTTGTGCACCTATTGAAGATGGGCGTTTTTACCCAGGAGTAATACATGCAACGAAAACCGAAGCAGGTGGTAAAGATACGATAATATACTGCATTTTGTTTGATGAAAAGAAGTTGCCACTCAAGGAGTTCAGAGCTAACGAATTAATTGGGCCAAGTTTCCAAAATATTGCAAGTATAAAACTTAAAAATAAGCAAAAGGTTTACGTCACGTACAATGGACGTGAAGTGGTGGGAACTGTGGTTCATCACCGACCAGATATCGACCAGGTCATTCTGATTGTTGAACCTTCATCACACAATTGCCATTTAACAAGGCCTGTAGAATTAAAAAAGAAGATAGAAGAAATTAGACTGATTGAAAGTCGTAAGTCGGTTAGACTTCTGGATAATGACACCGACTACTCCAAACTAGCTGAAGGACAAGAACCACGAAGAAGGACCTCATCACTCACTATCGATGTCCCTTCAAATTCAACACAGAGGTTCGGCGAGTTGCATATTATTATAATTATTTTGCGAAAATGTAAATATCGTGGGATTACACATATCCCACGCAAATTATTTTAAATGTGAGACTGATATATTAATTTCAGTGCAGGAGTAAAAATTTTCTTGTATAGCACTAACTTTTATTTTTATTCATTGTGAAGGTATATTTCATATATACGTTTAGAATGAATTTTTATATGAGACACTCAATGTAAAGTCACAGCCCTAGTTAAGGCAAGAAACTTATTAAACAGGTAAAACTATTTTATCTTAACTTACCACTTCTAAATTCTAATGCTCTGATAATAAGTTATATATTTTTCATTTTAATGCTTGTTAAAAGTGTTGTTAATATATATGTATTATTATTACCTTTACTTTGAGGATTATTTTGCACCATTAGTTTAATATATGGGTTTAGAAATAATCTAAATCTAAGGTAGTCTAACTTCGTTAAGTGTTATTGTGATTACGACCGAAAATATATATATATATATAACAGCAAAGGTACATAACTGATTAATGAATGCATTCTAATAATTACAAGTTTTTGTTATTTGACATTGCACTTTCCTAGGGTACGGTTGGCCCTCTGGTATAGCTCTGTATTTTAGAATTGTCGAGGCTTGTTCGAATCCGTTCGACACCACAATACATTCCTTTATACTGTGGGTGTGTTGTGGAAATGGTAGTCAATCCATTTGGATGGATGGTGGGTAGTATGGTGCTGCTGACTATTTATTTACCTTCCCTCTGGTTAGTAGTTCAAAATCAAGGCCGGCGATAGATAGCTTTAGTAGTAGCTTTGCCAAGAAAAATAAAATAACATTTATAGGTATTTAATTTCAATGGTAATTTGTAGTTCTGTGACTTTATACTACAACTAATTTTGTTCAGAAATTACCAATAATACAAAATTACTTACTGTTTTCAGGGATATTGATTTATTACATTAAGCATTTCAAGTATGATTGTGTTGCAGGATTACCGTCATTAATTTTAACTTTTAAGTCACGTTTTGAATTATTTTTATTCTGATATGTATAGTTAGCTAACATTTGATCAGTTGTTATTAAAATTTAGTTCTTAAAAATCCCTTTTCTCAGCTCACACTAAATAATATATATATATGTTAGTATGGTTATTGATTTTGTTTATAATTTACTGTGCCAGTATTAATAACAAATACTAAAATTTTTTGAAATTACTACACATTCCATACCACAATTACGTGGACTTCGCAAGCACACACAGCGATCTCTTGCTTGAATGAGTAAAGTGCTTGTCCCTCACATCAGCTGATTGTATTTCGACGAGTCCACATTTTGTTTTGGGGTAGATAGAACGTAAGCCATTGAGTTGAACAACAGATATATTGGACTTCCTTGCTGAAACTTCTTAAAGACGAGATTACGTGCTTGAATATTTGCATTCAGGTTCCAGCGAACGTTATATTCTTTAAAAGTAACCAAAGGTGATTTTTTGACAGATTATTTAAAATACTGTAATTTATTGTAGTAGTGTTTGATTTCAATCGGATTGCATATTATTATTATATAAAAGTACGAAATCTGCATATTTATAGTTCGTTAAGTATTGCAGTGACATTTTCGCCATGTGTCTCAGCATAAAATACTTGAATTCGTACAGTAATACATAAAAGCTGTAACAAATCGTTTTTTTTATGTAGTTGCTAAAGCGTTTTAATACCGAATACTCCAGTTCATATGACATTTTTTTCTCTAAGTTTA
The DNA here is from genome assembly GCF_000517525.1 of Limulus polyphemus. Taxonomy (NCBI): domain Eukaryota; kingdom Metazoa; phylum Arthropoda; class Merostomata; order Xiphosura; family Limulidae; genus Limulus; species Limulus polyphemus. Next base: position 401,732 of record NW_013666009.1, on the reverse strand, counting down.
ATTCCCATTAAGTACAGGATGGTTAAAAAGTCGGAATGAATATTTGGAAAAGCCAGTAGGGCCAACCATGTAGCATATGGGCAATTTTGAAATGCATAAAATATCACGGAGAGTACTTTCCACTTGTTTCTAGAAATTACCCTCAACACACTATTAATATTATAGCGAATATTGAGTGTTACAATAACCAATTTCGACCATTGCTTCCACTTTGACATTCGAATTTGATACTGCAGCGTGCAGAGGCTTAGATGACGCCTAAGGAGGTATTGTGTGCTGCCATATCTAATACGATTGTTAAGATAGGTGTAATAATCGAAAATGATAGTTGTAAATTTTGAAAAGTTGTTAAAGGGCCCCATTTAGTACAGTTTACAGAAACACTGCAATGCACTCTTTGTAAACCTGGTGCATGTATACAAATTATTTCATCTGCGTGTGTTACATGGTTCGTCTTACAGTCTGTACCAAATTCCCATACTGACTTATAATCAGCCTGTATATTAAAGTATTTTTATGTGCCGTATAGTGAAACATTTATGTATATTTTCTTATTTCAGTATTACTAATATGACAGATAAGCTCCATATTATTACACAGTTTCATGTTAAATGATATTTCCTGCTTCATGAAGTTTCTGTCAATATCGTTTGATGTTAATGTTAAAAACTGTTAATGTCCCACTTTTCTTGTTTTTTTTATTTTACTTCAAGTTTGGTAATTTACCTGTGACCTTTGAGAAATCATCATAATGTGATTAAAGTTCAATGTTTATCATCATTTTATTGAGAAGTCCACCAATGTCGGGCACCTTTAAGGAAAAATGTATAACTTTGAAGAGCAACTTGACTTATTCTCATTCGTTAGTCTCTCGCTCAGTACTCTGTTGTTTATGATATGTATACTCAATTCAAAGCTAAAATGCTAGCATACAGTATTCTTAAATCTTACTTGTAATCCGTATTGAGTAAATTTTAAAAGTATTTACAGTCACATAAAAAATTGACATAATATTTCATTACATCCTAATGGGTATACCTCTTGACCAGGTGTTAACTATTTATTAAATGTGTTATGAAGATGTGTTCAACTTAACAACAATGGAGATTTACTTGAAGTCCATAAAAACAACATTTTAGTGAAGAAATAAACCTTAAATAATCATCTCTTCTTACAGTAATTTATAATATGGTTGGTTTTAAAGTAGAGCTTTCTTTACAGTGGTCGCAAGCGACGCCCAAGTTCAGCTGAAGATGGTGACGTTATGGATGAATGTATGGCTGCTATGGTACTAATGAGTCTGTCTTGCAGTCCAAAGTCCCCACGCTTTCCTGATTTTGGTAAGTTAGCTTAATGTGTCATATTAAACAGAAGTTGAATCATAACATTGATTGGTTAACCACATACTTTTTGGCTTCCTAATAAAAGATATGCAGACTCTTCACTTCACTGTTTATATTAGTAATCTTAAACTTTATATTAACTTTAGTAAAGATGGTGACCCGATGAATGGACGGCTGTCATGGTACTAACATACCTCTCTCTCTTGAAATCCGAACAATGGCAACTTGCTTTTAACAATTTCTGCAGTATAAAGAAAAAAAATATTGCAGCCGTTTCCTAAACAAAGGATTGGGCCCTAAATATTGAGTAAAATAATCACAATTACCATATATTGAGTTTTTATTTTCATCATCTTTCTTATTTCACTAATCTTTTTTTCTCTCCTCTACGGTCCGTCATTACTTTTGACAATTCTAAAATTTCGGCAGTAGGTTATTATAGCGCAGAAAAAATTATTATTATGGCCTGGTGGTTAGGGCGCTCGTCTCTTAATCTGTGGGTCATGGGATTGAAACTCGTCACTGAACATGCTCGCCCTTTCAGCTGTGGGGGTGTTATAATGTGAAGTCTCCACTGTTCTTTGATAAAGAGAAGCCTAAGAGTTGGCGGTGGATGGTGTTTACTAACTGCATTCCCTCTAGTCTATCACTTCAAAATTAGGGACGGTTGGCAAAAATAGCTCTCGAGTAACTTTGCGCGAAAACTCAACAAGCAAACACAAATTAGTTACCATTGTATCTATAAAGAAACAAACAGAAAAGACAAAAAAAAAGGAATATTTTTGTCTGGCACCCTTCTATTGTTTTTTTCATTATAGCGTGTGTATGTAAAAGTGGTTGGTGAGTGTTCACTTTAGTCACAATTATTATGATTGTTATTCAGATAAATACGAAATAATCGTGTTTTTATTTTGTTAGCCCATTGGTATCGTAGTTTATAATATTTTTTTTTTTTTTAAATACTTCTTACCATGTGATCGTAACTCTGCTTTAAGAAATACACGTACGAACATCCTTATAAAGATTCCACACAGAACCTTGGAGTCAGCTGTGTGAACAGCGAGGTTTGTTTTAAACGTCCTTGGGAAGCCGGGTGCGGCGCAATGTTTGCCACGCTAGGCACACTGGGAAACCATAGGCCTATCTGTAAATTTTCCTATCCAACATCCATGTGATTACTTTCGGTTTTATGTTTATAAAACATCTGTTGTGTCATATATGTTATATAAAATGTAGCAATAGCATTGAACAGAAAAAAAGTGTTAAGCTGTAAAAAAATACGAATTAAAGATTGCATTCTATCCGTTTACGGGCGGAAAAGCCCCTCCCACTAAAAAAAGTAGTTCACTGAAGGACAACAGATGACCTGTGTATTGTGTATTATTACGCTGACGTTATGCGAAAAACTTTTTTCGTGCGTTTGGTAACTTCCGTGAAAACGTAACATTATCAGTTTATTAGTAAATATAATGAAAATGCTATGTATCCGTTTGTCTGTCACTATGTTATTTGTCATCAGCATCACCTGTGAAGCGAGTTTTATTAGTCACTGTAAGGAATGTTATCTTCATACCATACAACATTAGACATGTGTTATGCAAGTGTTTGAAAATGAATAAAATACAATTGTTTACACAATACATGTTTAAAGTCTCCTGTAGGTGGATCGAGATTTCATTTAGATAAAAATACAAGTTATCCAAATTATTCGTTTCTCATTTTGGCGCTCTACGATATTTTTATGTATATTTCATACGTTTTCTTATATGAAAAGTAAAATTAATTAGCCTCTGAACATACAAATCACCCAATGATATAATATAATTATGCAGATTTGACTTCATTTAGAAACATGGGTTTTTTCCGTTGTTTTAAATAAATTTAGCCAAGAAAGACTATATATATCTAACGTTACCTTGTTCAATCAACAAACAACTCTTTTATTATTATTTTTATATAACTTTGAAGTTGGCACTGTCGACTGCTTTATGATAGTGTTAGTTAATAGTCTCGATGACTTAAATATCCTTTTAAAAGTTTAATATATATATATATATATCTGTAGCTTGTAAATAGCGAACTGACTTTTTTGAGATCTCACCAGTCAGTTGCCCCTTATTTTTTCTCTATCAGTTTGGAAGTGAGCGCCGTTTATTGGCCTCGATGAGGCCGTCGCCCTCAGAAAATACCACTTTTGTCCTACATAGCACATGTACATCTACTTGTGCTTCTTCGACGGGGTTGAATCGTCATATTTACATTTTTTTAATCTTTTCTTGCGTGCCCCCCAGTGGCACAGCGGTATGTCTGCGGACTTACAACGCTAGAATCCGGGTTTCGATACCCGTGATGGGCAGAGCACAGATAGCCCATTGTGTAGTTTTGTGCTTAATTAAAAACAAACAAAAACAAAATCTTCTTGGGTGAGTAAAAACTGATCAAACGATCGCATAGTATATAAATTGGAAGGTTTCTGCTGAACCCTTGTATTACCAAGATACTCGTATGGCCAACAAGGTTTGTATGTTTAATTATTATAAGATACTAAAAATATTTCTTTTTTTGGACAGGCCATACGTTATTTGTCTGTTAGACAACCAAATTAAAATGGATTGGAAGAGAAAAAATATATCCATCCAAAAATGCTTTTCTCGCATTTTTGTATTATATTAACCAAAGACACACTGTAATCATTATTAAAGGGAAGCAACGCATGTAGAGATGTAATACGCAAGTGAGGATATTGTTAATATTACATAAATTATCAAGTAGGTTACATGGAATTGAAAAGTATGTTACCGTTAAAAATGACAACGTGTGAGAAAGAGCCGGAAGCAGCAGTGACACTGGTTGACATTCTCCATTTTGAGCTTAGATATACGAAATGAACTTTGGAATTGAGTGACCGTGTGAAGGAGACCAGACCATTTTTATTATTATTGTTACGTCTCTGTTCATTTGTTAATTTCCGGTATAAATTCTTTTCGAGGAACTTAAGCGATACAAGTCCTTTCT
>NW_013666009.1:394762-396452 GCF_000517525.1 Limulus polyphemus | reverse complement strand
TAGAAAATCAGTTATTGGCTTCAAATCTTGGTCTTTCTCCCGCTGTGCTTTAATATCTATACCTGGTTCCATTTCACAATCATCAACTCCTTCAGTCACTTTGACTTCGGCTCGCTGGCACCTGGTTAGTTCAACCTCTCTTTTGGCAGCAATTTTTGCAGGGTCTTTGGCTCAATCTGTCAGCATTTTCATGAGATTTTCCTTCTCTGTATTCAATATCATAATTATACTGGTCTATCTTTTCAATCCAACGTGCCAGTTGTCTCTCTGGGTTCTTTAATGATCTTAACCAGCATAACGCAGCATGGTCTGTCTTGATGGTAAACCTCGCCCCATAGTGGTAAGGATGCAAATATGTAGGACTCTTTACTATAGCAAGGAGTTCCCTCCGTGTTACACAGTAGTTCCTCTCTGGTCTACTCAGGTCCCTACTAAATTAGGCCACCACATGTTCGTTTTCATCCAATTTCTGAGACAACAGTCCTCCAATTCCGACATAACTAACATCACAATCCAGTATGTATGGCAGTGAGGGATTTGGAAGCTTTAAAAGTGGAGCTGAGGCCAATTTTTCTTTCAATGTCTTGAAAGCATGTTGGCAAGAAACTGTTCATTCAAACTTCTGGCCTTTTTTGTTAAATCATGTAGTGGAGCAGCTATAGTTGCAAAGTCCTTCACAAACTTCCGGTAATAGGTACAGAGTCCCAATAAACTTCTTAACTTTCCCACATTGTCTGGTGTTGGCCAATCACATACTGCTTTCACCTTGTCAGGATCAGTTCGCACACCATGCTCACTTACAATGTGACCCAAGTAAAGCATATCTTTCTGGAACAAGTGGCATTTCTTAGGATGGAGTTTGAGGTTTGCTGCTTTCAAACGCTTGAATACTTCCTCTAGCCGGGACATTTCCTCATCAAAAGAAGTTGCAAATAGAATGACATCATCCAGGTACACTAGGGCTATTCTCCATTGTAGGCCTTCCAGCTCTCTTTCCACCAGCCTCTCAAATGTTGCTGGGGCATTGCTAAGCCCGAATGGCATAACTAAATGCAGTCTTAGGTTTATGTGCTTCAGCCATTTTCACTTGATGGAAACCCGACTTTAAGCCCAGAGTTGAAAACCACCTGGCTCCACTTAGGGCATCAAGAGTATCATCAATTCTTGGCAGTGGGTATGAGTCTTTTTCGGTTATACTGTTAAGAGCACTTTAAGTCCACACAGCAACGTTGGGTCCCATCCTTCTTCTGGACTAACAGGACGGGAGCTGACCAGGGATTATCTGATGTCTCGACTATCCCTTCCTTAATTAGACCATCCATGACCTTCTCTATCTCTTGTTGCTTTGCTGGAGTTATTCTCCTCGGAGGGATCTTTATTGGATGGTGATTGCCCGTGTTTATTCTGTGCTCTACAAGGTTTGTGCAGCTGAGGTGATGATCTCCTTTCGAAAAGACGTCTGCATAATTTGCCAAAAGTTCTTTTACCTGAAGAGCCTGTGATGATGCCAAATGGACTATGCTCTTCTTATAGACGTCAGTTAAATGTTCTGGAAGTGTATGGTCTTTCTTTACAGTTGTATTTCTCGCTTTAACATTGACTGGCACACACCGAACAATGCCTCTTCCTTAAGTTACTGCTCACATTTAGAGAAATTGGCAACTAATATAGGTACTACTTGATGACCTGC
>NW_013666009.1:392642-394461 GCF_000517525.1 Limulus polyphemus | reverse complement strand
ACACTTCCTCGGTGGTAAGTAGTCCAACCCTAATATGCATTGGTCTTCAATGTCAGCCAAGTATATTTTGTGTCTGTCCTGTATGCTCATGAGCTCAATAGTTACCCACACTGGTCCACACAACCTTGCATAATGTCCTGTCACACCATAGAGTTTCCGTATGGCTTCTGGTACTCCCTTGTGATTCAGCACCTTAATACTCACTAGAGTTTGCTCAGATGGAGAATCTATGACAAAGTTGCACTTTTGGCCATCCAGCTTTCCTGTCACGTAGACACTATGTGTGCTTACCATTTTATACTTAGCTGTTGGGACTTTCACAATGGAGTTTGGTTGGCATCTCTCAACACCAACCACCACTGGTTTACCTGAAGCTGACTTATTGGTAGTATTCTTCTTACATTGGCTCTTCATATGTCCTTGCTCTTCACAGTTCCAACAACTTTTCTGAGTAGCAGCCTTTCCTGCCATGGCATCTTCCTTGTGTTGAAGTTGTCGGCAATGAGCTCTCTTGTGCCCGGTTTTGTTACAGTACCAGCAAAGTCCCTCAAACCTCTCTGAAAGCTGCCCTTTTCTGGCCTTGAATCCAGATGACTGTACCAACATTGGTACCTCTGTGCTGGACTTAACGTAGGATTCAAATTCGAGAGCTCTGGCCATTGCATCCTGCATGGTAGAGGGGTGTGCTTGCTTCACTTGTATCTTTAGTTATGGACTGTCCAAGGTGTCTACAAACTGATCCCTCAGCAACAACTTGAGGAGATTGGGTGGTGCAGTTGGGCAGGCCTTGTTTGCCATGCTTTCCAAGTCCTGTGCCAGCTCTTGCAGGCTCTCCTCTTTAGCACGGACTCTCGTTCTAAACCTAGCCCTGTAGACGTCTGACTGATTTTGGGTTTCGTACCTGAGTTCTAGAGCCGCTACCAGTGCTCTATAGTTGTGTCTGTCGTCTGCTGACAACTGTCCAAATATTTCCAGTGGTTGTCCCTTCAGGCTCGTTGCCAGTTACACTGCTTTCTTCTCCTCTGTCCATCCATTCATTTCTGCCATGAGCTCAAATTGTGCTCTATCTGCTTCCCATGGTGCCTTCCCATCGATTTTCTGTGGCTTCCTTTGTACTAGATCACCCCTATCGCTGACACTCATGTCTGGAATGCGACTTCTGGCAGGACTGAAGATGTCTGCATTAGGGTTTAGCTGCAGGGTCTGGAAGGGGCTTCCTGCTGTCTGGGGCTGATTAGGTCCATGGCTAATATATCTTCCCTGTGTAAAAGACAGTAAATCATCCTTTAATCTATTTAATTCATTTTGAAATTTACTAATATTTTCCATTTGTACTTCATGTTGATGTTGTACTCTTTGTCCTTGTTCTGCTTGCCACTGTTGCTGACTTTCCTGTAGTTGTTGGAGACTTTCTTCCTGTTTCCTTTCTTGTTCCAGTTGCCACTGGTGCTGGTTTTTTTGCCACTGCTGTAATCTCTCTTCTTGTTTATTTTCTTTCTCCTCCAACCACTGCTGTAGCCTCTCTTCTTGTTTATTTATGCCACCATTGCAGGTTTTCTTGGCACTGCTGTAGTCTCTCTTCTTGTTTCTTTTGCTGTTCTTGTATTGCTGCCATCAAATCTGCTAAGCTGTAATTTGATTTGCCACTTCTCGTTTTCATCTTCTTTTTTTTCTTTTCCATCCCACTTCTGACACCAATTTGTTACGTCTCTTTTCGTTTGTTATTTTCCGGTATAAATTCTTTCTGAGGAACTTCAGCGATACAAGTCCTTTCTTAATTAAAACTAGTTTATTCTTTCTTGATACAACTTTGTAATAC
>NW_013666009.1:390091-391642 GCF_000517525.1 Limulus polyphemus | reverse complement strand
GAAGAAAAACTTGTATTAAAGTTTTTCTTAATTACCCATTCAAGCCGTCTCCAGCCATTATTAGTCTCAAAGTTGGTTCCTCGTCATCGAAATTACCATTTTGTTTGATATTCTAGCGTTATTTTTATCATGAATATGAAGCCTATTGGTTCTCTGCTTGGTCACATGCTTCTGACGTTTAACACTGTATCATTAAATATTCCGTACTATAATAAAGTAATAGTTTCGATGGATTTTTAACTTTCATCATGGTTCAGCCAAGGAGACGAGTTCTGATAATAAAGAAAAAGAAAAACCTCCTAGATGGTAAATTCTAGCAGACAAAAGATAGATCGGAATGCTATTTTCACATATAGTAGATTTGAAATCCTTGGTGGCCAATTAAGAATAATGTGATTAAAACATCAGCAGTTTAGTGTGCTTTTTTTTTTATCACGAGCATAAGGCCTATTGACTCCATTGCACCGCTAGCTTTTAGCTTTTAACAACGCAACGTGTTGTAAAGATCCAACTGTCTTTGCATGCTGTAACCACGTTATGTTGTGGCAGTGACGCCATGTAAAACACCCTACTTTTGATTTTAATTATGGTGTAACCATCTTTAAGAATAGTTCATACAAATGGATTGAACTCTGTAGGCTTCCTAGTACTATTTATTTTTCAGTTATTTATATTTGATATCACCCACTTTTTTTACCGGCTCTTTTGCAACCACATGAAAACGTGGTTTATGAAGTGGTATGCTTTAAACATAATTTAAAAAATCAAATATATGTTGTTGTTTTTACCACGTTGATATTTTGCATACAGATTTCTATTGAAGTAGTTTATTAAGCGAGACGACCTCTTTTTTTAGTTAATGCTTTTCTCGATTTTATTTATCCCTCATCATAAAAGGGGGTTAGTTTCCAAGATCGACTTATTTATTCAAACAAGTATTCCATATATAACAATACCAAATATAGTGTATTGCATAAATGTGAGTTCAGTAATACTAAATTATGAACCAGTGGACTTAAAAATTGTAATAAAAATCACGTAAACAGTAGATGTTTTTTTCTACATTCTTCGTAATTTGTCGATTTCGGATTCAAATTTAGAAAAGTGCAAAAATATCGTTTGAGATAGATCTATCTTTTATCTTCCACATGTCACTCCCCAAGAGAACACTCGATCAATACCAGAACTCGTTAGTTGGATGATATATAAATAGTGTTGCATAGAAAGTTTTTGTCTCTCAGTTATCTAGCTCAACTAATGATGCACTGGTAATTAATCTTGGGCAGTGATTTGTGGGAGACAGATGACAGATCTGACATGCTTTTTCTACGCGCCTTTGATTTTAAAATCGAAATAGACAAATTAAGAGCAAATTCTTGTCGGGCTTTTGGCGTTTGAACTGGAAATAATAAATTCTTCTTTTTTTAACAGTTTTAACTATAATTGTTATTGTAATATTTAAGAAAATTGCAGTTTTTATGTGCGTTTTTACCACTACTTCTCCCCCTGTTGATGGATCTTCACGAAATTTGGTATCGAGGTTTATTGGGT
>NW_013666009.1:387429-389613 GCF_000517525.1 Limulus polyphemus | reverse complement strand
TACTCCAGCTAGTGTTACAATAATAATTAAAATTATACATATTATAGCTGAACATCTACAGAAAAAAATAGAATTCGTTGATGTAGAAAACATTGGTGCAATACATCATATTGTCGTATAGAGTATTTGTTGAAATAAATATAATTGTTGTCATTAATTTTAATGATTACGGACCGCAACAATATAGAGATACATGCAGATCTTCAGTTTCGCATTTTGCGGTTCTTATGGGCTTTTTTGCGTTTTTTACAACTACTTCTTCCCATGTAGTTGGATCTTCATCAAATTTGGTATGGAGGTTTTTTGGGTCCATGCGGTTTCACATTTTGTGTTTTTCAGTTGTTATGGACGTTTTTTACAGTTTTGCATGTCCTAAGATAAGCTTTCATTAATCATGAATTTACATAACTTGCGTCCAGGGGATGGGTACTCCAGCTAGTAGTAAATAAATAAATTATTATAAGCTGTAAGATGTGAATGAACTGAGTGTGATGTAATCCTCCTTGGTTGGTACTCACTCACTGATGTAAAAGTAAACAAACTCTTCAATTGAGCTTTCGTCGATGACGCTTGGATTTCTACTTGTGGTACTGAAATTTTAGTATATCATTCATACCACATATACTGAATACCTCGGGTGGCTTAATTAAATGTACTAAAAACGAAATATTAAGACTTCTATAAAATACAGTATGTACCGTACTAACCGTAATGATGATATGCGATTTGGATGGGTTACTCAAATGACAACTGAAACGTGATTGACAACTTTATACAAGCAATAGAAAGAAAAACAATGCACTGAGAAGCAAAATGTTAATTAAAAAGATCAGGTTAACAAAGTCATAAAGAAGGGTGGTTGTCCGAATCATAGTCCTGTTAAAACAGCTTTTGTTGAACATTTATGTCTCATTACATTCTAGTTGCCTGACTCATGTAAGTATTACTGTAAAATTCCTAGAACAATTGATTATACCTTGATGGCAAACATGTGTGTTAGTTTTTTGTGTGTGTTTTCTGCCACACTGGTGGTTTTCATGAGATAGGATTTATCACAGAAAGGATTGTAGAATTTTCTGTAAAATTACATTCTGAACAGTGATCTTTGACATCACAAAACCGGTAGAAAATAATAAAGAAAAGATAAAAAAAAACATTAGAGTTTAAGTATTGTAATGTTTTGGTGTGTATGTAGATATATGATGTATTTTAATCAATATAAATGCCTTTAACTTACTACAGGATTTTATTAAAGTCTTAAGTTTCTTATTAAATTCATTTATCTATCTTTAGTTTAAGGCTGTATTGTGTTCTATGAGTTTTAAGTTGCATGAGAAATATTGTGTTTTTTATCGATAACTTGCTGTAGGATTTACTTATGCTCTTTACACTTATTACACACGTAGGTGGTTACCCTTACTCCTATATAGGCAGCAACAGTAGCTCAGATGTTTCCAGCTGGGATAGTCTAGGATCATCTATTCGAACCTCGACACCTTCACCCCCTAGTTCATCATCTGTTGTTGCAACAGAAACTGTGAAGCAGAAAGAAGTTCAAGATGAAGGAATTGAAATGGATGAAAGTGTGGTATTTATGGAAGAGTCTACTGTTGATAAACGAAAGGTGGGTATTAAAATAATCAGATTCTCATTGTTTAACCTTAGAATTATTAATAGTCATCGGCTTTTTAAATACATTTTTTTTAAATATTTATGCACTAAGTTGCTTCATCAGTTACAGGGTCTCTCAAATAACATATGTCTTAAAAAACATTTAAACAAAACTATCATCAATATTGTAATAAATTTCACTAATTACTTCTGGGACTCTCTATAGAGTTTAAATAGAAAATTAGCGATTTCTTTCAAATTTTGAGGTTAATTACTTACACTGATTGTTGTATCAGGTTCAATCAAAAATTATTCAACACGTTGACCGCACTGGTAGTGGTAGTGAACGAAACAAAACAAGTCGGTAATTTGAGGGTTAACACTTGTTCTTTGTATTCCATTTAATGTAAGTGACATGTCTAACTCGAGATGGAAGCTTTCAATTAGAGAAATTGATTTATAATTATTATGTTGTTTACTTGCTTAAAAATATTGTTACGTATCTGCTTGTTTGATAATATCCCGTAAAAATTCTTTCCGAGAAACTTCAGCGATACAAGTCCTTTCCTAATT
>NW_013666009.1:370312-386505 GCF_000517525.1 Limulus polyphemus | reverse complement strand
ATATATATATATATAAAGGAACGGATATTTGAATATATAGTAGACTAATTTATATTTCGTATTCGGTGGTTTGCGTGGTGGAGTGTGGATCCGACGATCCACGAAATCGCGCTCCATGGGTTGTGAGCGAGTTATAAGAGTGACGGTCGATACTCCTAGCCAAAATTGTTACTTTATTTCCAGCCACCAAAATATCACTTACAATGATTAAAGTCTAACAGCCGTTTGGTAAATTTCATTTTGATGTAGATCCAGTGTTCATGAAGAGATAAATACTTGGTACTTGGATCAGGGACCACTTTGTATGTACCGATTCTAGGCAGTATTTGCCTAGTATCATTTCACACCTAAAATGTTAATTTACAAAACAGTGTTTATAGATTATTAATAATGTTGATGAAGCTCTATTTTTTCCACACGCAACTATCACTAGTATTTTACCGCTATATGTCGTGTATCGGTTTATAATAGTAGCAGTGACGTAACTACAAAAGTTGCCTCCTCCACATAAAAAGTAATTGGGTCCCTACAATTAATCCTCTTATCGGCAGTTCTTAAGTTTGTCGGGCACGTTGCCCCCCCCCCCGCAATTGTAAGGGCTGCGGGGGGCATACTTATGTCACTGAATAGTAGCCAGTACGTCGTATGTTAATTTTTTATTTCTGATGCAGTGTCGCGTTTTATTATTAAACAAAGGGATACTGAAGCAAAAATGGTAAATTAAAACCAGATAAATATGGCAAGTAAGATACTTAAGCTGACTTAATAACATTTAACCAAATGAGAAAAAAAAATCAGATATTGAAAGAGTGAAGGAGTAACACTTTTATTTTCACAACATGGACATTGTTTTGTGAGTTTAATAATATATAAACTGAAAACCTGAATTCAACAAAATCTCCAGATTGAAATAAAACACTAAACTTAAAGGTTTCTCACACAAATGATTATTAGCCTTTGATATCCAGTTACTTCTGTGGCATAGTACAATACTTCTCGCTCACGGAAACCTTACTGATCCATCAAAAAAAAAAAAAAAAAGAGGGTAGGAGGTTACAGACTATTGATCTTGAAACATTGGGGATATAAAATTTGTGTTACATTACTTAGAAGAATGACTGAGCCAGGGACCATTATGAGTATGTAAAATATATAGTACACACACATTTATACAAAAACTATGCATATTTGCATCCATTTAGCTTAAGTTAACTTTTCCTTACCATTACTGAAGTAATTATTAATTGCTTCTGGGACAACAAAACTGCTGCTCATTCAATTGACGAATATTCCAAAGCATTCCATTTATCCGGATTGGACATAGGCGTAATTTTCACGGTGGATACGGGTGCATTTCCCCGCACTTTTTCAAGAATAGAATATCTTTGGGGAGGGATAAAATACAAAGGCTACCCCCCCTCACTAGTACTTTTGAACCCAGAGCTCTGATGCTATATTTTGTGTCGAAAACTTAAACATCACGTATGGCGCTGTGCTTATCGTTTCTGAGTAAAGACAGGCCTAATATACTCCTCATTACTCTGACAGTCTTTGGATGTGGCATGTGGTTTACTTGTTTTAGTGGGTGAGGGGCGGCTAATTTACTAAATAGTTTTTTGTCACCCATCTTTTACTGATCATATGTTCTTTGTCATTTGACCTATATTTCAAACAGTGCAAATATTCAAATATTACGTAGCAGACGTACCAGGAATAACAATGTTGCACATATGCATATGCTACAACATAACAGCTTCAAGTCAAACATTTCCTGGATGAAAATTTGAACATTTCAACGGTATGATGAATCCTCCGTATAGATAATTTTAGTAAATGTTTATGCAAAAGGGATTTATGTTGAAAATAGATACCCAATTGTTTGGATTTCAATCAACCTGTTATAAGAAACATTAAACTTTAGCAATTGTTTCTGAAGAACGAAGTGTGAGAAGTTTTATAAAGGTAATAGTCATCTGTTTGTAAAATATAAAGAGCTACGAGTTAGGCATATTTTTCAACCTTAATATCTGCCCAAGAGCACGTAAAATTCTTGGCAGTAAATGAATTATAGTTCTAAAAACTTAAATTGGTAAATCACAATTTCATGTAAGTCATTTCGTGTTTATTGGTTTTCTAGAAATATAACTCGTGTAGTTGATTTTATAAACAAAAATATTGTGGTTTGGCACAATGAACTTTTTTATTATACTAATTCTTTGAACGATAGTAGTACTTGTCAAGTGACAACAAAGCTACTTTTTTACAACCTATTGCAATGAACCTGTTTTAAGTTCATCACAATATATCCTATTGGTTGGTGAGATAAATTATTTTTGATTGATTCAGTAATAACGTACCCAGGAAAAAGTAACAAGAAAGTGTATTTAATAGCATAAATAAATGTATAGATAAAAAGTTACAAAACGTAGTTGAACTATTCTTGGCAATTTTCCAATAATTCAAGGCTAGTCAGCAGTAATGGCACACACACTTTACGTCAAGGTTTTTCCTACGTTGTAAACAAGGCAGGATACGTCACATTTTAGGAGTTTTTTGAACCAAGATTATTGTACCACGGAAAAATAATGTGGTTTTCCGTGCAGAAACACTTGTTTCGTGTTTGTTTCTTGGAAAATTGTCTAACTTACTCATTATATTAAAGAAAATCCCACTTTTTGTTACCCAGATATTAGGTAACATATTATCCAAAAAAAACACATGATGCAATTTCAGTAATAAGAATTGAGGAATACTGGACTATCAAATATAGGTTTTGAAACGACACTTTTTGTTTTATGTGTACACTTATAAGAGACGGAAAAAGAAAGATTATTTTCGTCTTTAGATAACGTTTTAGAAATTGATGAATTGAGTAGGTTGTTCTTGTTTTAAATCGAGTTTAATATGCGTAAATTTTATTATTGATTTTCTAAACTAAAGAAATTATTACTTTGAAACGAGTTTAATATGCTTCAGTTTAAATCTGTTTAATAATAATAACATTAAGGTATGCATAAATTTCGCCAAATATATACAAATTCATAAATTCACCCTGTAACTTGTTTTTCTAACTTAAGATTAAATTTTAAAATTTACTTGTCGTATACACATAGGGAGAAAGAAATACTATAGAACTTTTTTTTGTACAGTGGAAAAAGTTGGTTTGAAAACTTTTTAAAGTAAAGACTAGTTTAATATCATGATTTTAATAAGTTTACAAAATGTTCAAAAATATTTAAGTTGTTTACACTTGAAGTTTAACATTTACAGCAAAACAAGTGCATTGTCGATAGATACACGAGGGAAAAACGAAATATATCTATGAAGACAGACACTGTTGTAAAGATGAAAAACATTTTATTTACACAAATTGAACGTTTCGGAAAACACTTATTCCATTAGTGAGTTATGGAAACAATGTGTAGTTAAGTAGGAGCATCCAACTGATATTAGAGAACTGAAGGGTAGAAAACATTTCAAAGAGAAAAAAGCAGTGAAGCAAAACACACATAAACCATGATTCAAACTAAAGAATATAATCGAAATATTAATATTAGTATAAAATTAACAGTAAGGCATAAAAATCGCAAACTGAAAAATAAAATACTAATACATGTGTCATGGATTAGGGTACTGAAGTGTGAATTACATGTTGGTTGTTCAGTTTACTAATTAGAACAGATTTAGTTGGAAGGATGTTTGAATATTAGGGACTGTAGATCTAGGTGTAACGATGGAAGGGTGTAAATCAATATGTTGTGATCTGTACTTTCATAATTTTCTAATGAATGTCACAGCAATATTACATATTTTTTCACATTTCATTCTTGATTTTACCTAACAGTTTTTATGTCTTGTTAATTTGTTTTGCATTCTATAGTTTATTTTCGTAAAACTAATGTTTAAATAGCATTTCAATTAAAAATTTGATAGTTGTGGTCCAACTTGCGTCATAGGCTTTGATAATAAACTTTCGAAAGGTATCTTTGTTTGGGGGCTGCAACAAGTCATAAAGAGTTGGACAAAAATGAAAAGTTAAAATTGATAGCATACTTATTATGATGTATAATCGCAGCTTCTACTCATAAATGCTCAGACCCGGCATGGCCAGGTGGTTAGGGCGCTCAATTCACAATCTGAGGGTCGTGGGTTCGAATCCCCCGTCCCACAAAACATGCTTGCCAAGTTATAATGTGATGGTCAATCTCACTATTCATTTGTTGGTGGTGGGTGGTGATGAGTAGCTGCCTTCCCTCTAGTCTGACACTGCTAAATTCAAAACAAACGTAAATGTTCAGTGCTTTGTCAGTTTTGTCTTTGTTGTGGTTTAATATTTTAATAATAGCCTGAATAATATTTTAACCAAAACTTAGGTTATTGAGGCTCAATCGGTTTTATTTGTTTTAGCATTTAGATCAAAGATCTATAACTCTACAGCAAATTACATGCAGTTGTGATCATGTTAATGCAATACCTTTTTTAACTTTTTTTGAGTTTGTAAAGATTCAAGTTTTAAAATTACCATTAGCATTAGACCAGCGATATTATGAAAAAGCACCAAAATTTGACGTTTAGTACACGCGAAAGTCTCATATTCACAACATAGCTCATTTCAAAAGTAATGATCTCTGTATTAAGGAAAAAATATGTTGTGATGTTTCCAGATGGTCAGGAAATTATGTAAAAATTAACTTAATTAAACAGTTTTGTTACTTGAAATATACACTGGGAGGAAGCTAGCAAATATCCTACTCGAAATACATATTTAATTAATTTCTATATACGTTTTATTATGTATATAATCTATAATCAGTAATAAAATATTTACAAATTAACAACAATTGCCTAAATGCAGTCAATTTGAGTCCTTACATACACATTTTCTTCTAAATTTCAACCCCAAGACACTTAAACTTTCTGCCAGTTAGCTCCACTTTTATACATGTTTGATCATCAGAATCTGCCCCTGCAAATAATAAACACATTTATTCAAGCCATGCATTTATTGTCATAAAACATAGCAGAGTGAAAGGGAGTTTGAACATTCCATTTCAACAGTCTGAGCAACATGTTGCCATACTTTTTGCCACAAGTCATAGAAATTACTCACGTTAAGCTTCTGTTTATTTACTTGATATGTTGAGTTTGACACCAGAAACACAGTGCAAAACTACACAATGGGCCATCTGTGCTTTATCGATCACAGGTAACTGAACCCTGGATTTCAGCATTATATATCTGGAAACTTACTGCTGACTCACTGGGGGGGGGGGGGATATAATAACGGACTTGAAAGGCTGTGGAGGAATTGTGGGACTCACCCTTAAGACATCAACTTTGATCAGATGGTCCTTGACAAGACATGTATTGGGCAAGTATACTTCAGCAAATAAAGTGAGAAAATGGCAGACAAATGAGAGTGATAATGTACAAGAGCAAAATATGCCAGCAGCAATGAAACTTGACAAGGGCCATGTTGCAATTTTAACATCTCATCTTAAAGAAAATCTGACTAACCCACATGAGGTTGAATCTCATTCAAATCCCCTAATCAACATCTCAAATTTAGTTCCTGCAATGCTAGAGGTTTAAGAAAGTGCACTTTTAGCAACCATAACTGATCAAACCAAGTTGAATAAACTTATACTCGGTGAATTGTCACTTAATTACAATCTTAGTGGATATGCTAACGTTACAAAGTTCAATCTGAAGACCTTTCCTGACCTGACAAGAAAAACCAAGGTGTAAGTCAAGGGTGAGAAAAAAACCACTTTGTGAGTGAACGTAAGTTCTGTGTTAGTATTTCTTCATGCCTTAACTATTGCTAAAAATTAGGATGGCATGACTATGGACACTGTTCATAATCATCTCATTGAACCTTTGCCAACTGCTCCCTTCCATGACGATGAAATAAAGGAAAACTACCAAAGCAGATTTATCTCTCAGTATTGGAAAATTTGCATCTTATAGTCAGTCCCAGCTTCCTATTTTTGACAAAAGACACACAGCTTACATTTTAGATGCAATGGTTTCAGTTCAATAAGTGGATGGAAATAGGTTTTCTAACTTTTCTGCTCTTACAGAGGAATATTTTGTGCACTTAATAAAAGTAATGCTTAACCACAATTTATTATTGCAAAACACAGATATTTTGCTACATCTTTTGACCACATTTATTTGTAAGTGGATTATTTAAGGCCAATACTCTCATTGGTGTTTTTGATAGGTATGAAAATGCTGAATATGTGAAAGGGAGAGCAAGAACAGTGAGCAAACATTACTGGTTTGGGATGCAGGAAATATTAAATAATAACTGGAAGTGCAGTTCCTCACTGGAAAATATTTTCGAATGTCACCTCAAACAAAAAGAAGCTCATTATGTTTTTCTATGGTCATGCCATGAAGTGAAGAGTAACAGTACACCCAGAACATAAAATCTATTTGGGAGGAGGTTCCATTCATCCAGTGGAAGTCAAATTGCTGCAAGGAGAAGCAGTAGAAGACATCCCTACCTTTCATAGTGACCATGAAGAAGTAGACGCTTGCATGCTTCTACATTCAATCCACAAAGATGACACATTAAGAACTACAAACATAAATAAAAGAATCATAGTTAGGTCACCCACCCAATACTGATGTAGTTGCCCTAGCTGTTCACTATTATACAACAATCACTCACACCAAAGAATTATGAACAAAGATTTGACTTGCAAGTCACTAATCTATATCAGTACATTCCATGCATGTTATATGTCAGACTATGTGAACAATAATGTTCCATATCCTGCATTCTTTAATTGGCTGCAATACAATATCTTCCCTATTTGGAAAAGGCAAAAAAACCATTGCGAAATTGCTTAAAGAGAGAGCAGACGATACTGGAGATATATCAGAACTGGAAAAAGAAGATATAGAAGCAGCAAAACAGCTTCTAAGAAGTTAATTACAACACTGTAAAACCAACGAGCAAAGACCAAACATATGCTGAATGGTCTCAATGATCTGAGTATAGAGTAGTCATGGTTCCCCACTGGATCATGGTTGGAAGAGAGAGAGAGAGAGAATGGTAACATGGTGCCTTTATATTATGAAGGCCTTATGATTTTAGAAATCAATGAAAATCTGATATGTACATGCTAGGGGAAAAGCACTCGTAAAAAAAGCTGTGTATGAAACTAGCAAAGCTAACCGTGTACAGAACTGTGTCCATGTTTTGGAAATGGGAATTGTGGTAACAACCACACTCAACAAAATGGAACTGGCCAGGATGGCGATGATGATGATTAGTGTGTACTAAGGCATTAAATGTTTAAATGCTGTTTAATATATTTTTTTTTACTAAAATAGTCGATTATTAAAGTACATAAGAATGTGTATCATGAAATATTGTGTTACATATAACAAAACTGTAACAACCTGACCACCTGGCAACTCCACAACAGGCTTTCTCTTAAAATACAGATGATCAGCTTTAAAATGAATATGTTGTGGGTGGGTGACTGGTGCATTAAGTTTTTAAAAATCTGGTTCTCACTGCTCACCTACATGATTTAACATAATTCTTACAGCCTCTGTGCCCCTCCCCAAGTAGCTCAGCAGCAAATATGCATCCTTACAATGGTACAAATTGGGTTTCCATACCAATGTTGGGCAGAGCAGAAATAGCCCATTGTGTAGCTTTGAACTTAACAAGAAACAGTGGTTATATGCTTCACCAGATTCTGGTTACTGACCTTGTAATAAGTATTTGGATAACAATTTCTGACTGTTTTATCTTAGAAAAATAGATTTAATATTAGTTTGCTTAAGCCTACATAGTCATTTGGACACGCTTAAATGAAAATGCTATTAAATATTTTTAAGTAAACTACCAGAAAGCATCATATGTCAAAATATATTAACTTAAAAAACAAGCCAAAAACTATCTCACAAGTGTCATATGAGTATTAATGTTGAAATAACAAGGAAGGAAAAAAAAAGATTAACTAAATACTAGGATTATTTTACTGATTCAGCTTTAGAGCAGCCGAAATCTGAATATTAAACATTCAAGTTTGAATTGCGAAAGTTATAATTATTGTCACTTTTGGCCTAACGACTTTCATGCTATTTCTTTTTTTTTTCTGTAGAAATCAAATGACCTATATTTGATTTACAACTAGGGCGTTTTATTCTAGTGTTTCACTATATCATTCTCATATTGGGACAACAGACAATCGGTGGGTGAACTAGAAATAGAGAATTTTAGCAAAAGTCATAAAAATGCTAACACTAAAGGGGTTTGAAGTGTAAAAATATTCTGAAGCAAAAATTGTTGCATAATATATAGATTCCAATGAAAAGTGTGCTCATATTCACTTAAACACATCATTTAACTAAAATTCTTTTTTACTAATCAAACTTCTGATATGATGATGCTACCCCACATTTACATGGGAAATCATTGTTTTGTGATTCTGTGTTATATATAATCTTGAATAAAACCAAGAGAAAAAGATGTATCTTTGCAAAAAATTTGATTAATGTTTTCTTTTATTATGGAGAGCTTGACTTTCTAAGCGTCAGTTCCCTCAGGCCTCCCAGTGGTACAGCGGTATGTCTGTGGACTAACAACGCTAGAAACCGGGTTTCGATACCCGTGATGGGCAGAGCACAGATAGCCCATTGTGTAGCTTTGTGCTTAACTTCGAACAAACAAACGGTTCCCTCTGAATTTTATCATATTCCGTTGTGTTCCTTCCGGTGTAAACTATTTATGGAATAAAACTTGTATCTTTATAAACTGATACCTACTGTTTCAGACACTAATTAACTTATTAGCTCAGTCTCAAATTTACACACTCTAATTGAGTAACAAATTATTGTTACTCACTGTCAAAAACAAGTTCCACATTAGCCCTTTTACTAATGTAATATCGTTACGCTGAAACTACCGTGTTAGCGTAAGGTCACTATTAATAGATGCAATAATAAAGCAGGAATCTACAGGGCTAACATTGCCTAGCTTGTCGGCTATTACTGATTCATAGAAGTACTGCATGATGACACAACAAAGAAACACGACAGCCATTTTCACATTTAATCACCGCATACTCTGACCTCATAGAAAATGAAATAAAACACGCCCAGTGACTAGTTTAACGTTTTGAAGAGCGTCAAGTTACAATAATAATTTTAGCAGAAACGAGTTAAGGGGCGCTTCCTGAAATATTTTTTAAACGTTCCAAGAGTTTAAGTGTGAAGAATGCGCCCTCAGTGGTAAGTAATAAAACTAGATTTCACAAAAAATTTCAGTTTCCCTTGGCGTTTTACGTGAAAAGAAGTCTATGCTAAGAAAGGATAATTTTATTTTATGAATAGTTTAAAAGGCTGCTTTGAAGTTATTTTAAAAGAGGAGTCGAGTTTGCAAACGACGAGAAACATAAATCTGTAATCTTTCAGTTAAATGACCTTGTCAGTGTTTTAAGTGCTCATGTATTTTTATTTTTACCGAGTGTTTAGTCCAGTGGTCAAAAATTCAGCATGGACATTGAAAAAAAATGAAACACTGATAATAAAAAATAACTTATCCTTGATAATAGATTGATCATATTTTTAGATAATGGAAAAATGTACAATGTGCATGACAACATAAACAACTAACCGTAATAATCTTTAAACTTTCATTATTTCAGTTATTTATTCTTTGATGTGTTTTAGGAAGTTCCAAATACTGTAAAGTTCACGTTAGTTATAATTTTCATGGTGTGACATTGTATGTCAAATCACCAGAAGTTGCTTTAGGCTAGTAGTGTAAAGAACCGAGCGCGAACAAATGGATAGCATACCGGTCTTAGGTTCTATGGTTTGCGTCCCATTATGGTCATTAAATAATAATCTAAGTACTTTAAATGACAGTCAGATCCCACTGTTCTATCTGACAATAGTCCAAGAGTTGGCAGTGGTTCTGTCGTATCAAATGCCATCCCTACTACCTTGTCTGTATTGTTTTTGAAGGATTCATATTAGCCATTCATACATTTTTTTTTTTTTCGTAAAGTTTTTCCTTTACTTGTACACTTGCCGCTAGATACCGCCTGAAATGAGTAGATTCGTGACGTCATCAAAATAACTCGCTTCTTTTGGCAAACATCTGAATTGAAACATCAAAAATATAGCTTACAACAGTATAGTTAGACCTAAGCTTAAAGTTAGCATAGGTTTAGTTTGAAGAGGTTATTTAATTTTTAACAATCTGCGATAAAGTGTACAAAACTGTGAAAAGTCAACTTTTCACTAAAACTTCATATAAAATAATATATCCATTAACAATTACGCTCTCTGTAAACTCATATTTTTTAATTAACTAATAGAAAATTATATCTGTAATACGGATGGGAGTGCGAACGGAAGGCTTATAACTTAGAGCGGGGAACTTCTAAAATACGAAGTGGTTGCCTTCTTGTTATGTGTGCGTTCTTTACTTTCATTCTTAAACTGTTAAAGAACATCGGTCACCAAAACATGATTTATGTTTATTTTTCTTCTGTTGTTGTTGTTGTTAATTTCATTATCTGTATCACAAATGAAATGCCTATGTAAATTTAAACTGTGTGAGAAACATCAGGGAGTCGTATAAACGTTCGAGTAAACATAGATTGTTTAATTTTCGTTCGTATACATGTTGATAGTTCCAAAGCGAGGTTCACATACTGTGACATCACAGTTATGGAAGCTTTTCAGTCTAGTAAAATATCTGATTGGAAAGCGTCGGTGTTATGTCGAATAACTAACTTTAGTGTTACTTGCGTATTAGAATTTTTTTGCATCTTCAAAATGCTTTATTGTATTGTACATGCATGCAACAGTAATTACACACATGGGAAAAAACGAGTAGAAATCTGTACATTTAGGACTGCTTTCTAGTCACACCACCTCAATACAAACATCAAAAAGTTTTTAAATTGTTCTCTATAGTTTTTAATTTTATGAATCATGCAAAAAATAAGTGATGTTATTTGTAAAGCAACGGGATGGCAAGAATAGTTTTAGAGAAAAGGATGAAAATAGCAGGGGTACACTTAATTGAACCGATTTATATCATCCTAATATACTGTAATTTACAAACTAAATCATGACGGTGTTTAACTTCAAAAAGTTACTTTACCAGGTTAAATGATGCGTTCGCATATCTTGACTTTGAGCGTGGGTGTGGTAGGCGGTTTCCTCGGACATTTCGAAGACGATTTTAGTCTCGGCCGTGCGCAGCCCATGAGTTAGCGTACTGTTATTGTGGATCCGAATTTCGGAAAGAAAGAAAATCGTGGTCCCCAATTTGAGGCCGTGGGTGCGTTAAAAGAGTGACAGTAAAATCCCACTATTCGATTGTAGTAGGCTAACAGTTGTCGATTGGTGGTGTTGATTAGCTGCTTTCCCTTTAGTCTGTCACTTCAAAATTATGGACGGCTGGCGCAGATAGCTCTGAAATAGCTTCATGAAATTCGTCTTCAATCTCACGTTCATTGTTTACGTTTTTTAAATTTATTCTAACAGATAGTTTTAATGTAATCTACCGTTGTGCATAGTTTGTCGTCACTGTTGTATTGTAAATCCATGATGCAATATTGACTGTCATTAATCTAACTCTCTCGCTACGACCGAGTAGAAGTTTGCATGTCATGACCTTTCATGGGCGCCCACAGAAATATTTTAGGGGGGCAAATCATATATGTAGAGGATCAGCTTTTACAGTGAAGTCAACAGACTAAAAGAATATGTTTTATGTGTGCTTAAACACAAATTTACAGTTTTAATAAAAATTACTAAAAATAGTTTACTATGACACGTAAGAGGGCAAGTGCCTCCTCTTGCCCCTTCCTGCAGGTGCCCATGTGATCTTTTACAGTTTTACATTCGTTTATTATCAGTGTATGTCAATAAACGTGACATAACAACGTAGTTACAATTCAAATTTCTATTTTATGCAAGTTTTAATTTGTTAATTTCAAAAAATAAGTCTTCAGGAAATTCTTAATTTCAATTTCATGTGTCACGTGAGTCGTCTGAGAGACGATACATCTCTTTCAGAAATTTATAACTTAAATACTAGGCTTTATATTTTCCAACCAATTAGAAACACAAACTTATTACAACTATTTGATTTTGTCGGCCATAGAATCACAGACTGCCGTACTTTCTTTGTATGCGTTCTTCATAATCCTGCTGGAATGTCTAAAGGATTTTTTAACCTATTTATAGTTTACTTAGGAAGCCAGATAATTTATAGTAGTTTTGTGACTTTTTATCTAGTGACTGATCTTGTTTGAAAGTTACGTGGAGTTGTTTTTGAAGATTCACGTTTACTAGAAAAAATGGGTTTGTGCTTATGCAAAGATCGTGAACTGTTTAAGTGAAACAGCTGATAAGCTTCCAACGATTTATTGCTTTTGACACTATAAAGGCAATAAAATCATAAACTTAAAAGAAATTGGATATGAAAAAAATACCAATTGAAACTTTGAAGATAAGTGATTTGAAACACTAAAATAAATTGCGTTTTCATATTTTTCAACTTTTCACTATAGTCAGTGTTAGTGTAAAGAAAGTAATAGATAAAATATAAAGTTTTACCGAAAACAAATTCCAGTATTAATTTAGGCTGTTTAAAAGGCTATACGTATGGAATATGAAAACTGGAAGATGAAACGAAGTATTTTTTATACTAAGCACGAAAATCATCTTTCATTCAAATTGACTCAGTAAAGCCTTTAAAAATTCACAGACAGATCTTTAGTAGAAGTACTTTCATAAAAAAAATCATATGTTCTTTTCTGTAACAAACTTGTAATGTTTAATAAAAGATTGCCAAATTATGTGAAGATATACGTAGGAAGCTCATAATTACAGAAAACTATAAGTATAGCTTCACAGATACGAGATTGGTCCAGTGGCTTCGTTATCTCACAATTGTGATATCCTAAATCACGGCAATTTTCTCCGATTTTCTTAAAATAGAAGTTCATCAATACAACCTTATTCTAAGTGCGCTGTTATAACAATGAACGTACAAATAGTAGTCTTTTAGGATTTTTAAAGTCGTCAAGAATAACCTACATTTTACCCAACTAGTCATTCTTATGGCATATAATTATCCTAAAAAAAGGCATTACACTGTATTTGTTTGTGACAGGCGTTTTTAAAATTTTTGTAAACCCTTTAATATCGCCACGTAGTGTGCAGTTAATGGAGCTATTATTTATCCGAAAGGGGGCCGAAAGCCGTCTGGAGGGGTCACTTTTTTTAACCACTCGCACCACTATACAGTAGTGTGTTGTCAATCAGTCAGTCAATACACACTAAAATGACGTCACATAAGAGACGCTCATCGTTGCAAATTTTGCAATTTTGGTTTTTTTACTCTTAAAACAGGACATTTTCGGGGACCTTGTGGAAGTACATCTAGTATATTACTCTTGTGCATGTGAATAACTGTATTGATATGCTCTGTTTGTTTGTCTGTAGGCTGGAAATGTATTACAAGTTTAAAAGATAAGTTAATTCATACAAGTTAAAAATGATAATGTGAACTAGTAGTCTCCAGCACTGATCAATCACTCATATGTATGTGTGTGTTTGTGTGGTACAGGGTGTCTTACCAACCAGATCTTGCCGTGTAGTGTTTTGCGCCTATTTTGCATGTCTAAAATCAATAAAGATATACGTAGATCAAATAGTTTTTAAATATTTATACTCGGCTCAATCCCAAATAACTTTCATAAACTCCCAAATAACATTTCATTTCGATCATTGATAATTTTGACATGCTCAAGTCGTGAAATGGTTATTCTTTTTTTTGGCAAACAACCGAATTCGGAGAAGGAGCAAAGCATATATATTAAATATTGAACGCCGTTCGTCATCCGAAACCTTCTGTTCGGAAAAAAGTTTCCCCTGCGAACGTTACCAACTTGGTTGGCAAGCATCGACATCGCAATTAATTTCCATTTAAATGAAAAAAATGAAAAGATTTTTGAAGTATGTGAAATGGTTTATTTTTCATTGTAATAATTTCACATAGTCTATATCATTAAAAGTGAGATTGTAAAAAGAAAATAAAAAAAAGATTTAGTAACGAAGGTATTCAGCACGCGCGCAATAAACGTCCCAGCACGCTTTTCTTTAGCTGTCTCATGTTCGTTTATCACCTAAGCCATTGTCATGTTTAAGGGTTACCAGAGTGGAGCGTCGCAGTTATTAACCTATTTTTCTTTTGTGTCGATTAGAAACAGTAAAGGTATTAAATTGTCCCAGTTTCTTGATGTGAGTTTGATAAGTTTGGTTTGTCATTATACACGGCTCCTTTAAATTTTAATTGGAGAAACAACTGACAAAGATCACACGGTACAGTGTTTCCCCCTCTGTTAAGTTTTCTTAAGCATACCTGTCACTGGGCAGCCGCAGGAGTTGATTTGAAGACCTGCCCATCTGCGAAGAAAAACACGAAGTAGAATCATCTTTCTTTGAGTATGTTGAAACTTAAAGGCCACTTAGGCGCGTTTTTCTTTTATTTATTTTTTAACATAAGCTTTTAACAAATTATGTTTGTCTTTGATTATAAAACGTGATGCAATAAATAACAGATTATTTAGCAATTGGTAAAAAGTGTGTTACTGCAACTTAAACTGACTTAGAGCTGTTATAGTCACTCCGTATGGGGGGGGGGGGAAGAGTCCCAGTTTTCGACTTTGGAAATTTGACAACTGTAGTTATGTGCTAGTATTATTTTTGGGTTAAAAGCAAATGAACAACCCTATAAGGTACCTCAAGTATGAATAATAGGGAGTCTAAAATAGGCCTAGCACCAGTACCAGGATGGTGTAACGTATTATCGGTGTAGTAAAAAGGAAAATGAAATATACTACTTCCCATTAAAAGTTAAACTATCCAAACTGTTTCATGTATAAGTACTACTATCAAACATTAAAAATCTACATGTTTTCCTTTAAATTCTTAAAGTTTATCCAATTCAAGGTTCAAGACAACCCATGGAGTTCTTTCAGAAACGAGCCTAATGTATTACAACTCAAGTGTATTTTCATTGTGTACTGTGTCGAAATCCGTACTAGGAACACTAAATGTTACATAATTTTTAACCCTTTTTTTTTACAAAAATAATACAATTTTGTTAGACTTAGGGGTAAAAACGCCCTTAAAAACAGATTTTGTTTGAAAAAGAATCAATTAACTTCTTTAAAAATTATGTTTTAGTGAATTATGAATTAAATTGCAAATTTTTATTGTAAATGTACCTTTTTATTAGATTCATTCGAGCATTTTAATGAAGAAGTAGTAATTTTATAAATATTTTTTGTAGCAGGACATGTTTCATACTTTTCCGCGGATCTCAACAGTATCTTCGAAAATTCTCAACCGTAAGTGCACTACTTTGAAAGAGGGATAACATGATGAAAACAGTACCACATTAAATTACTTTCAGAAGTATTTTGGTAAACATGGGTCAATTTTGACAAGATATATATACCACGGAATACCAAAAAAAAAAAAAAGCCAATTTACTTAATGTAAGTCATTAACTCAGAACGTGGGAACAGATGGTGCATTCTTAATAATAATTCTTCAAAGTAATCTTCACTGACAGTTGACAGATAAAACATACTAACTTTTGACCGATCACCTAACGTCATGTGGTATCAACCAATAACAAATTACCCTGTTGTTTACATCAGTAATGTATTAAGAGACGATAACTAAAAGTAAAGTTTAGCCTTGGATATAAGCTAGTGCTAGAAGTAACCCATAACAAAACATTACATTTTAAGTCTAAGATTAGTTTTAAACTACGTTATTGATTAGAGCATTAAAAACCTGTCAAGAAATGAATTTAACTTAAAGAATATGATTACTTGTTAAATTATAGTCTAGATCTATCATTGCTTGATTAAAACAAAACTTCAAAAGGGGAATGGATAAAATGCTGGACGATTATATTATTACTAGCACGGAGCATCTAAGTAGCATTAAATGCCACATGTCGTATGTCTTCTTTCAATTAGTCCAACTTTCCTCTACTATAGTCATCTGGTATGTTTATTTCCAAAAAAAGTTATAATGTTTCTGTCTGGGTTATGATCTTAAAAAATGTGGGGGTGGATGCTATGATAAATAACACAAAAAATCCCAACTTTCAAACAGTT
>NW_013666009.1:359281-370302 GCF_000517525.1 Limulus polyphemus | reverse complement strand
ATAATGTTTCTGTCTGGGTTATGATCTTAAAAAATGTGGGGGTGGATGCTATGATAAATAACACAAAAAATCCCAACTTTCAAACAGTTTATTTATAACATAACATATTATTACAGTATTCATTATTACCTCACCTAAAGTTTTGTATAAGCTTTAAGAACTCGCTACTTAAAATATGGTATATACACTGTACGATGGTCAGGGTAACATTGTACAAAGATTAGTGGTGGTAGGGGTATTTTCTGTTACCCGCTTTCAACACCCAGCTCTTAATGTCCTTCCACACTGTTTTATGTGATTAATTAATTGAAAGGTCACAGGTCAAAGTAGGAAGTGGGTATAACTCAATAAACGGCTATTCATATCGCATTATGGTGGTTGTTGTAGTATAAACTTCATCAGAGTTTGTGTTATTGCAATAGCGGCAACCATTTTTTTCCAAATGCATCCCTCCATAGAGAGTGCTAACGCACTCTCTGAGATATTAAGACGTTTATGTGCTCTCATCCCCACACTGTGTGTATGTTGTGTTGTAAAAAAATTTAATAGTTTTTTGGTGCAAGGACGTGGCGCCATCTATGAATATAGTTAACGTTAACTTACATCAAAGATAATAGATGCTTAATAACAGCAATAATTGGGGTGCATGGGGTTGTAAACCCCCCATTAACATGCCCTTGTTCCAAACTATTACCCATCAAAGTTTAGTTGAGATTGGCCCAGTGACCTAGGAGTAGTTAGATAATGGACAGACAGACAGATTTTTGTACTGTTTATATATACATAAATAAAAGCATTAGCATATATTTGCTGGGACAGTGCTCTTAAATAGCAGTAAATAACATATGTAGTATCTTAACTCTTCCTTATAACAATCACAGGAAATTATTTTTCAAATTTATTATATATATTTGCCTGGATAGGGTAGTTAATTAACAGTTGCACAGCAATCAAGAAAGTATTAAAACATATAATTTTATAAGTACAATTCGAATGAGAAACCTAGATGACAATTTATTGATAATTATATTTTTCAGTTTTGTATAATTCTATGACATAGAAGTTACATAGTATGTATAGTGTTAATATTAAAAAATGAATTATGATTTACAGTTTAAAAAAAGAAAACCAAGTGTAATATAAGTTCTTATATTATTACAAGAAGAACTTATTGTCTTCATATACAATTTATTTATATACATATCTTCTTACACTTTTATGCTGACATACTTGGCATAATTTTTGCCCCCCCCCCATTCTCCAGTGGCTCAGCAGTAAGTCTGAGGGGTTTATAATGCTAAAAATTGAGCTTACATACTTGGGGGGGGGGACAGCACAGATAAACTATTGTGTGGTTTTGTGCTTAACAACAAACAAAACAAAACCAAAAGAATCATTAAAACAAATGCGTTTCTCATGTAATTGTTCTGGGTTCTTCTATACATTTGAGGTGGTACTAGTCTTGGCATTCCCATGGTAAAACAACATTTTTCATATTTTAGGTTTTTACCATGGAATGTTGATTAGCAGAGGAGTTTCTGGCAGTGACAGTTGGAGTCATACTTTGACTTGGACATATAATCCTTTCTTTGGTTTAGGGAATGCTACATATTTAGTGAGTTCCCAGACTATCCATCTCTACACAGTTGTCATGTTATCAAAGACATGATATATCCATTACATAATATATATGTATATAGATAAGCATGAACACCACAGCATCAAGAGCACTTCTGAGGTGGAATATTGCATCGAGCACACATTTTCCATTAAGTTCAAACAATCATTCATTTCCACCTCTTTTATTTAAAATATTCCATCAAATTGTTGTGTTCTCCAGATATCGAGATTATAAAGACCATGCATTTAATCCAAGTAAAGTATCAGTGTTAATTCCACAAATACAGTCATAATACCTAATGGTTGCCATGTATTTACATTGGAAGGGTCCAAATAACCTTGCTAATTGCATCCATATTTTGTGTGTGTGTGTGTGTGTGTGTGTGTAATGTATGTTTAAATCTCTGTGATCACACATTTCAAGGGATTTCATCAAGTGAGTGGAAAAAAAAAAGCCAACAAATATCCACATTGTTCTTCCTGACATTCTCCATTGATGTTCTAGTTAAAGGAAATCTATCAGCAGTGGTATTGGTGAACTAACCTTAGCCCAGTAGGAATTTCATGTATGCCAGACTAACCTTGGTGTTTTTCACTTTCATAGAGTTAAACTTTGGATATTCTGTTATACTTTGCCATAGACCTGTTACTTCTTTAAGTTTTTGGGTGTACTTGTTAGCAATGACTCTTCAAAAGTGCATACCTCCTTCTTACCACGAGTGTTTTTTCTAGTACTGGGGTTTCTGTACAACTATAGACTATAGTCTCCAATGAATATGGTAGTGCAATTGTTTCCAGCATTTCCATCTGATATGGTTTCTTCCTCCCTAACTTGAACTGTTGAGCATGCACTTAAAGTTGTTTTCAACTGTAGACTTTCTTTTGTGCCAGCATATTCTCAACTAACAATCTTGCAGCAATTGTGTGAGTACTTTTGCATGAACAGTTTTCCTGGGAGAAAGCCTCACAATATAATCTTTGTCTCCCAATCCTTTAACAGTATACAATTGGATGATTCTGCATGGAGTGATATTTGATTGTCTTGTACAACAATTTTTGCCAATTTTTGTAAAGTGTTTGACCTGCAGTCTGGCATTTTGGATTTGGTTGGTGCTGGTGCTTGGTATCTACTTCTCATCTTTTCAAACTTTGATTATGTAGTCAAGTGTCATGTGATGTTGATTAAAATCATTCTTAGCAGTATCCATTGCCATGTTGGAATCTTTTAAGTAATAGTTGTCAATTCTACGGTGTCCCCTCAGCACCTTCTTCAGGTAAGATGATTGCAAAAAATAAAATGTATGAACACTGCATCCATAGTGACTTTGTTCCATCTTGAAAATTGTTTTGGCACAACATTTGTGCTTTCTGACACATTGGTTGTGATTCCACTAATGTTTTGAAAATATCCAGTCCTTCTAATGGTCACCTGTAATGTACCCAGTTATTTGATTGATCAATCCGCTTGTAAGTGCATTTCCACACAGTAATAAACCTTTTACTATACAAGTTGACAAAATTAATTAGTAATTATATTTGAAATCATGCTTGTGATATTTGATAAAAAGCATCATGCACTGGCTTTGAGAATAGATCTTTAAATTTGTAACACATATAAACAGATTACTCCATAGCAGTTGCAATTATTTTTTAAAATAACAGTATGTCATGATAGTATTGCCCATTTTGCATTTTTCATATGTTGCATTGGACTAACTACATTAAAGAGTAATTCTAACTTTACGGTTATCCATCAATATTATGTGTAAAATAAAAGTGTTGCTAAACCAGTCTGAGAACACATTGTAGTAATCCCAAGAATCTTGTGAGCAACATTTAGAGATGTTAAAGATATAGAAAGATGTAAAGATGTTGTAAGAGTAAATTAGTACTCATTGAAAAGAAGCTTAATGCTGTACAAAAGAATTAAAAGAAACACATCAGTAACACATAGATGAAAGCAACATGCTGCTTAAAAATGTATGATTGAGTTTCTTACACAAGTTCGAGATTTTTATTTAAAATTTTCTATTAAATGTTTGAAATAATTCGGGAACAATATATATATACACTCTCCTACCAAAACTCATGGGAGATACGGGTGGTTATGAATAAAACATGTCTTTATTCCAAGAAATTATTAGCGTGTTGGTCTGCCTTTGGCCTTAATGACTGCTTCAATGCATTGTGGAAGATTGTATGTTAATTTCTGGTAGAAAAGCTGGTGGTATTGTGCTCTACTCCTCCTTTAAAGCATTAGTAAGCTCCACTAATGAAGAAGGCCGTTTGGCCTTGTCCTAATTCTGCCTTCCAGTTCATCCCAAAGATGTTCTGTTGGGTTGAGGTTTGTGCTCTGTGCTGGCCACTGCAATGTTCCGATATTATTGTCTTCAAACCACATGTTTACAATCTTTTCATTGTGACATGGAGCATTATCATGTTGGAAGGTGTAAGGGCTGATACCATAAAATTGGCACAATGTAGGGGACACAGAATTGTTCAGAACATCATTGTAGGACTCGACATTCATGAATCCATGCACTGCAACCAGTGGATCTAGTCAAGGCACGAGAAGCATCCTCAGATCATGATACTGCCACCTAAAAACTTCACTGATGGGACAACACACTCAGGTAATAAGAGTTCTCCAGGCATCCTCCATACCCAAACACATTTATCAGACTGGAATAGCATATAGCGTGACTTGTTGCTCCACAGGACTGATTTCCATTGATCCACAGTCTAGGTTCGGTGTGCCTTGCCCCATGCCAATCGAAGGTATGCATTTGTTTTTGTTATCAACAGCTTGTGGGCTGCAGCTCTTCTGTGAAAATTCATGGCATGCAGCTCTTGATGTGTCGTGGAAACACTTATAGGATTGTCTGTGGTTGCTCGCTTCTCCAAACACAGATTCTCTAGAGTCTGATGGCAAGATGAGGTAACCAGCCTTCTCAAGGTGCATCGGCTCCTGTCAGTCAGTATTTTACACCTACCTGGTCATTTCTTTGGCTCATTGTCACCTGTGGACTTCCATTTTTTCTGCACATTGGCACTTGTTGACCTGGGAATGTATAATTTTTGTGCAATGGCACGTACAGACATTTTCCCAAAATGACATCCAACTATCCTTCCTCTCTGAAACTCTGCTAAGCTCTTTCCAAGTACTTATCATTTGGCGTACAAGTTCGAAATGACTTCCAAACAAACCGCTGATCACCCTTATAGGCCAAATTATTTGCATATTTCGTCATCACATTCTGCAATCAGAGGTGTGCTCCATGACTTTTGGTATGATAGTGTATATCTCAGATAATGTAATATCAAAAACTGTAATGGATTTTATATGCAATTAAATTTTAGAAGTCTCTGTGAACAGGCTACTTACACCTGAATATTCAAGTTCTAAAATTACTTTTAAAAAGAGTCATTTCATGCTTGTTCTTTTGATTGTATACTCCCAGATAAATTCTACCTAATTTTATTAAGTCATTTATTTTAGTTGAATAATCTTGTATCTGATTATGATAAATTTATATCTGTGTTTATAAAAATGCTTATAGGCCAGCTTTAGTTACTTAAGGAAAACTTTTGAGGAACATGAAAATATAATTAAGATTAGAAATTAGATATTTATGAATTATTCAATCAGGGCATGGTGCTAATGACAATGAGAACCAGTGAGAGGTTAATATAATTTGAGTTGACAAATGTTTGGAAAGCTGATTACAAATATGGCATACAATGCCTCAAAATATCAAATATAAGGGCTATATCTTGAAGACAGTAATACAATAAATTCATTAATACATGGTATTTGGGATATATGGTGTTTTGAATTAATTCTGCTACAATGAACTTCAAGATTTACTGGTAACATCCTGTTTATTGCAAAAGCTCTTGAACACAACCTTATGACATATATAAAGGTAAAATAATAGTTTGAAAATCATATTTTTCACAATGACACACAAATTTGTGTAAGCACATATGACAATATTATTATTTTGTTTATCTGGAGAACAGTAAAAGCAAAAAAATCTTTGATTTGAGGATGAATCATTTTGATTGGAATATTGTGTCTGGACAAAAAGTATGCCTGTCCAAGAGAGGTTTATTATCATTATTTCTTTATTACAATATTACAGAAAAATGACAAATGATTTAGGAATAATAATTTGCGATTAGTATTGGAGAAACTGAGGGACATGTGAAATGTGTAATTGTATGTTAATTATCTGCTCTGTCCAGGAAAATACATATTGGTCCAGAGATGTCTTTTTAATAATACAGAAAAAGTATGATAGTGTTACGTCTCCGTTTGTTAATTGATTTTTCTGTAACTTCGTTCCGACGAAACTTTAACGACACAAGTCTTTACTTAATAAAACTGGTTTATTCTTTCCGAATATAACTTTACGATACACTTAATTTCAATATTCGCGCTAAAACAAACACTATAACGAACGAACGTTAACTTCAACAATACGTCTCTCTCTGACCGCAGTTCAATTACTCATTACCTACACACACATTACATTATCCTCCCGTCACGTTGTCACCCTCTTTTATATACCAGCCTACCCTATATCTAGTAAATACTAGAGCATTCGCCAAGGTACGGGATAGTTCTAGAAACGTGGCGTCACACTAGTCATGTGACTCGCTGACGCAACAATAGATTTGGAGATAATCCTTTTTATTATTTTATTATAGGGGAGAACTGGAGTAATCAACTGATATATGAAATGTGTCATTCAATATTAATAAACTGTTGTCTATCAAATATATGCTTGACTGGAGGTTGTTTGAAGTTAATTCTTTTTGATTATTGTGTGGGAGAATTGGTGTAATCACGAAACATGTGCCATCTGGCATTTAATGCTATTTAAGTGTCCCATCCACGCTGGTTCACAGAGTTTTATTTAAAATATTTTACAAAATAATTATATGTAAGTGGAGATATTTCTTTTGATTATTATTGTAGGAAAAGTGAAGTAATTGTCAGTCAGTATTAATCTATGCTAACATATGCCAGTTTAGTTAACTGTTGGTTTGAGGACAAGTCTGAAGTAGTGAAGACATGAAAATTTGGTATATGAATATACAGTGTATTTCTCTCATGTAGTGTTATAACATTTATTCTGAATTTATTGTTTATTCTGAATGTGCACAGGTTCCGCATGACACACGATTGAGAAAACTGTTAAGTTGATCTTATTTCAAGCTACCTTTGTTCCTTTGTTATTCTTGAACGTAAATAATACCTGTTACTACCCAGGGAGAACGTTGCTTGATATGACACGTTGTGTAAGGATATCGACACTTCTGTTGTTCAGGTGATATTTAGAGGTTATGGTCCCACCTATGTTGTAATGAGAATGATTAGTCATATGGGTAGCGCATGTCACTCTGTGAAGATACGAGATTCTTAGCGAACTAAGAAAAGTTGCATTTAAACAGTTTGATATATGGTTTCAGCTTGAATGGTTGGAAGAAAAAGCGATTATCCAGTGTAAGTAAAACAGCAAGTACACACACACACACACACACACACACACACACACACCGTGTTTGTTTGTAAAAATAAAGACAGAATATTTTGCTTTATATTTAATGTTAAGTCTTATTATTTTATTTTGCATCGACTTATTCAGTAAAAAATTTAGTACAATTCCGTAATTGATATCTTGATGAATCTCCAGTTACCTAGCGGACCTATGTGGTGTAATTCTGAAGTTAATTCATTTTCACCTGGATATACTACTACAATGCTAGAAAAATCAGTATCGATGTCTAAAGGAATAATTCCTTATGTGACACGACCGTTCTGTTGCTACTTTTTTTTTCTCCGGTGATTTGCAATCCACATCATCATCAGATATGTGTAAACTATCACTCTAATTACTTCATATTCGTGTTTTTAAATAGCTGCCAATTTTTCACATTCATTCTCCAGTGTCGTCTGCCGGCATAGACATCAGATGTGTTAGGTACTAGAAAAGTGCAATAATCTATATCATTCAACTTATCTAGGTGTATACTAACATGTTGATCCAAAGTCTTATGTCTCCCAGTAAATCAAAGCGTTAACGTTAGATTAAGGATTACCCCATGCAAAAAACGAAACTAAGAGGGGTAACAATAAAAATTCCAATTTCGGCATACAGATAAACAAAATTGCACATAAAACACGGAATTCTAGAGGATAACATGAATTTGGGAATCTAAGAGATAAGTCTTATAGTTGGGGAAGGGTGGAAATGCACTCACACGCTATAACATCCTATTATTATTTGTCAGAACGAAATATTGTTGTGCCAGCCAAAGTATCTACCTTTTGGTTAGATTGGAACTATCCCAAAAGGTTTAGTGATAAAAACCTGTAAAATTGTAAGTACCATTTATCTTATATATTGCGAACCGTGGTGTCTGTCTGAGTGTTCGTCTGTCTCCCATTTGAAAAGCTGCGCACGCAGGCAAAGCTAAACATTCGTTTTTGAAATGACGGGAGAAAAGCCATGAATAATGTTGATTCCAAATTTTATTTCGCAAGCAGGATATTCTACACTAACTTGTTAGGAATTAATCACACTATCATTCAGATTTGAAAATGTGACGTAACTTAAAGAATAAAAATGTAGATTTATTGTATGTTATTGAGCTGCTCTTAGCATGACTGAAATGCTCAACAATTACTTTTCACGGTGAGCGGTATAAGTAGCTCAGAAGTTTGGCTCTGAGTGAAACCATGAATGGAACACAATTAAACTTTTTACGGCACTGGAGACGGGTACTTTTGCATGTCTTTGATATGCAAAATTACTGTTTATAGTGATTGACTCCACGACCTACACTATTAACTAATAAATTTAAATAAATAGTCGTAGCACTAACTAAAATATTATTTATATAAGACATTATGGAAAATGTCTTGAAATTTTACAGTGCGATTTCACGTGTCTTTTGAGGTCAACGACTTTTGTTTGTTTGTTTTTGAATTTCGCGCAAAGCTACACGAGGGCTATCTGCGCTAGCCGTCCCTAATTTAGCAGTGTAAGACTAGAGGGAAGGCAGCTAGTCATCACCACCCACCGCCAACTCTTGGGCTACTCTTTTACCAACGAATAGTGGGATTCACCGTAACATCATAACGCCCCCACGGCTAAAAGGGCGAGCATGTTTGGTGTGACAGGGGTTCGAACCCAAGACCCTCAGATTGCGAGTCGAGTGCCTTAACCACCTGGCCATGCCGGGCCCACGACTTTTGTATACTGAGGCATCAGTTGCTAGAGACATGGATGCGCCCGTAGCTTTAACTCCATAACAGTTGTAACCACAGGTATTTATAACTTACAGGATGGTAGAGATGTGAAGAATAAATGGCCAAGTGCTTTTTCCGAATTTTATTCTTTATGCTGAATCCCAGACAAAGCTGAAAATCGATGAAACAAAAATACGTATATCCATTACTTAAAAAAAAACAAAAAAAACTTGCTGACATTTTTTTTCAAAAAACGACCCTTATCACCATAAAAATAAAATATTCACGTTATTTACATTCCAACGTTTCAGTTTCGCACTCTTATCAAGGGTTTTACAGCTGCTGGGGAGACTTTGCCATAACTGAAAAGAGATTTGGATATGTTTAAGTAGAAAACATGGCACGTCGTATAAATTGTTATAATAAACGTACAATGATATTAGTTTCAATAATAGAGTAAACATGAGCATTCAATATAAATATGAGCATACCTCTATCACAAATTTGTGAAAGACTAGCACATCAGGACACAAACAACCTGCAAGAACACACTACAATTAACAATTATCCACTTTCTGTCGCTCGGATTGTGGTAATACAAGCTATCACATATTTTCAGTGGATATGCTCTACTGGACCCTTACTTCACATACCAAATTTCAAGGCATTCCATTAAGAAATACACGAAATATAAAATATCCAATTTTGATTGAATGTTTTCCTTTTTTTCTTCGCACGAAACCTTTATTTGATAGTAAAACATACTTATCCTTCATGCCTTTTTTTAAATTTATTACACTGATAGATCTTTACAACCTACAGTTAGGTGTCAGATTTGGTCTAAATATAAGCCACATGTGCAAAGTTATTCAATAAAAACCGCTTAATTTGACTAAAATTTTTGCGCACGCCTACGCTGAGCTATGGGCCTGAAATTTTTACTACAGCTTTCAATAAGAGTAAAGATGGACCATTTTCAGTTGTTTTTTTTTGTTGTTGTTGTTGTTGTTGTTATTCGGATTAAAGACGGATGATTTAGAGCAGCAAAGCTATGGGTGAAAGCACATGCATATACATAAGTATTGGGTAGGCCAAGCAAACTAGATTAGCAGTGTCTAGCTCACGTTTTCAAGATAATCATATGGGTAGACGGTTATTATTCATTGCCAGCTTTTAAGCACGTGAGTGTTAATCTAGTTTTCATGGCGTTGCTCTTAAGAACGTTATTAACACTGTTTTAGAGAGAAAAACCACCACCATATATTTTAAAGAATCTGGTTGGCTCTGTAAAGTATAGGTCTGTTCCGAATAATAGGGTTACGATCCTGATGCTAATATTGGTTAATATCGAATGTCACTTTCTTACTTGCTGTGACTTGTTGGTGTGTATTGACAGAAAGTCATGATATCTATCAATAACACTTTAGGTGTGAAAAAAGGATTGAGCGTGCGACTTAAAAGAATGAAATCAAAATTGGCGGCCTAACTGGTAGCTACACTTATAGCACTGATAAGAATTTTTCAGCAAATATTCATTCATTAATTAGCTAAGCCGCGTATTTTGTTTTATCCACCATCATGCCTCAAGTTCATAAATGTAACCTTAACATAACGACTAGATTCATTTTCACCTCTCGAATGAAATTTAAACACTTTAAGAAAATTGTATAATGAATTGACCCCACCAGAAACATTTACAAAATAAAGTGAACAACTGCCCAGCCTTTTTCATATAGGTCAAACAGGACGTAACTTAAACATCAGATTAAAACACCCCTTCCCAAGTCCACGAACATATGAAAAAATCAACCACAGTTTTTCTGAACAGAATATCACCAAAACATGAACCTCATATTAACGGAAGTTTAATTAGAGAAGTCTTAGTAATAACATAAGATAATATCTTGGGACAACAAGGGACCTATTAGTCCATCTCGGCTGTTCCATCCTCAAAACTAAGTTAAAATGATTAAAAATGAAAACAAAATTAAACCCACCACTTTCATTCATATACTTATCAAGTTTTTCTTAAACTCACTTAAATTTACTGCCTCTACAACATCTGAAGGCAACCCATTCCAAAGGCCAACTACCCCTGTTAGAAAAATAAAACTAGTCTTAGCTGAAGATGACTCCTACC
>NW_013666009.1:340206-359045 GCF_000517525.1 Limulus polyphemus | reverse complement strand
TAAAACTGTCTTAGCTGAAGATGACTCCTACCTAGCCAAAATGTATATTTGTGTCACCTAGTCCTACTATTATCATTGTTAAATATAAAAAATGATGCATCAACAATATCAATTCCCTTTACAATCTTAAACACCTTAATCAGATCCCCCCCCTAACTCTTCTTTTTTCAAGAGAAAACAATTTGAGAGATTTCAGCCTCTCGTCGTATGACAACCCCTCCGTCCCAGGCACCATTCTAGTAACCCTTCTCTGAACCCTTTCCAATAATTTAATGTCCTTTCTAAGGTAAGGAGCCCAAGACTGAACACAATATTTCAAATGTGGCCTAACCAGTGACGTGTACAATAAAAGTGTAACCTCTTTAGACTTGTATTCAATATTTCTGTAGATACAACCTAAAATCCTATTAGCCCTACCACTAGCAACAGTACACTGCTTGGATGGCTTTAGAGACTGATCGACTATTACACCAACATCCCCTTCCTTCATTACACTATTAAGGTTATTCCCATCCAAATTATACTTATAATTCAAATTATGATAACCCACATGCATTATCTTGCATTAATTATAATTAAAACCCATCTGCCATTTATTTGCCCGACTCACTAAATGAATCCTTTTGTAATCAGCTAGCAACATCCAAGACCTTAATATCATCTGCAAATTAAAGTAACTTATTGACTATCTCTTCATCTACGTGATTGATGTAAATCAAAAAGAGCAAAGGTCCTAAAACTGAGCCCTGAGGTACCCCATTTGTGACATTAATCCAGTTTGACTGAACTCCATTTCTAACAACCTTTTGCTTTCTTCCATCCAATTTGCTAACTTATCCCCCACACCTATAGGGATAATTTTTACAAGCCCTTTATGTAGCACCTTGTCAAATGCTTTCTGAAAATCTAGATACACCAAATCTACACTCTTACCCTCATCTGCATAAGAATGTTAAAAGATTTGTAAGGCAAGATTTTCCCTTAATGAAACCATGTTGACTATCCAATAAAATTCTAAACTTTGTTAATTGACTTTGCAAAGCATCGTTTAGCAGACTTTTCAAAACTTTTCCCACAACTGATGTAAGACTAATGGGTCTATAATTAGCTAACTTCCAATCCTCTGGTATCTGCCCACTATTCAAGGACTGACAAAAAATAGTAGCAAGTGGCTCACATATTCAATCTTTAACTTCCTTCAAAACCCTTGGGGAAATATTATTTGGCCCAGGAGCCTTATCATTTTTTAAACTTCCCATTTTTTTTAACCAGCTCAGAATTAATTCAGTCATATTGTTTGATCCACTTTCCATTTATCAACTGTTCAATATGTGGAATACTGCTTAAATCTTCATTAGTAAAAACCGAAGAAAAAGTAAAATTTAATAACCCAGCCATCTCATAATCATCAGATACTAGCCTTCCTTTATCATCCCTCAAGGGTTCTATTCCTATCCCAACATTTTGTTTCCCATTAATGTATTTAAAGAAATCCTTACTGTCAATTTTTACATTTTCATCCAACTTTTTCTCATACATCCTTTTTGATGTCCTAATTTCCTGTTTCACCAAATTTCTTGATATTTTATAATCTTCTAAGTCTCCAGTCATACCAGTCAAGTTAAATTTCTTAAATTTATGATGCTTTTCTTTAATTTTATTTCTTAAACTCTTTGTGAGCCAACCTGGATTTAATAAACAATCCCACAATTAAGAAATACCTAGGCACATCTCGGGAATATCTTTGATCGTTCTTTCCCCATACATTACTAACCTTAGGCAAACATTTTGCATAGCATTTCCACATTTATTCACTATTTGTTTGGTTTTTCTGATCAGCCATAAATAACACTGGTCAACAAAAAA
Source organism: Limulus polyphemus (assembly GCF_000517525.1). Lineage (NCBI taxonomy): Eukaryota > Metazoa > Arthropoda > Merostomata > Xiphosura > Limulidae > Limulus > Limulus polyphemus. Next base: position 357,179 of record NW_013666009.1, on the reverse strand, counting down.
GTTTTTCTCTGCTACTGTTTGCGAGTAATTTGACGATGCTGATTCTAAAAAGCATACTAAAATTACTGATCACCTCTAATTTTCGGGTTATGATAGATTTACTCAAAATAATCTTGTATATTGTGAAAATAACTTTTTCTTTAATACTTTTATTTACTGATTAAAAATTACATTTAAGAATGTTCAAAAGCTATATATATATATATATGTTTGATATACAAGGTTGTTTAGTGTAAGAGGTATTATTTAGTTCATTTAGTGATCTAATATTTAATGACTATTTAGTTTTCATAACAAGAGCGTTAAAAATAATTATTTTAAAGGCGATAGTTATGACAAATTTCGTTATTTAACTCGGTAAGTATCGTAAGTTGTCGTGTAGTTAAATTGTTGTAATTTTATGTCACAATACTCGAACCTTATGCAATTTTCTCGTTGCGTTAAGTGAGCATTGTTACATCATATCATCTCGTAGATTGTAGAAAGTTCTGGGCCTCAGTTGGGCAAAGTATATATATATATAGGCGACGAAGTGACCACGTGACCTCTTTGTACTCGCTCAAAAGATCTATAGACCTGATACTACTAATACCATTACTGTTATCTAATTACTAATTACTGTCACTAATACAGTTATCTATTAACAGTCTTTTCAGGAAACATTACAAGTCTTTCACGCATAAAAAATCATATTTTCAATGAATTATTTTCAGTAAACTAAAAAAGATTTGCCCTTGAATATAACAAGCATTTGTTTTGAATAGTCCGTGTGCAGAGTGATTTTCATGTTAAGATTAAAAATACTTTTCTTTGTCTCAAAAATTTCAAATTGCATTTGTTTAATCAATAAAACCTCATAAATACATTTCAAATGTTTGCTTTCAGTGAAACCACCTAAAAAAAAATCGAACTAGATCTAAATTAACCCATTTTCTTTCTAGAGTGACTTCAAATGAAAAACGGCCCGGCATGGCCAGGTGGTTAGGGCGCTCGACTCGCAATCTGAGGGTCGCGGGTTCGAATCCCCGTCACACCAAACATGCTCGCCCTTTCAGCCGTGGGGCGTTATAATGTGACGGTCAATCCCACTATTCGTTGGTAAAAGAGTAGCCCAAGAATTGGCGGTGGGTGGTGATGACTAGCTGTCTTTCCTCTACTCTTACACTGCTAAATTAGGGACGGCTAGCGCAGATAGCCCTCGTGTAGCTTTGCGCGAAATTCAAACACAAACAAATGTAACATGAAACTACATTCGTTTATCCATTCCCAGTTTGCCCCTGAAAAAGAAAGGTCCACCTTTCGAAAGAGCTGGGTTATAGGGTTTTTATTCATTTCGTTTATCCTAAGTAGCTTTAAACTCGTGACAGTATACATCTATTAATTAAATTTTATTGTTTTATTCCGTTTGAACTGTGTCTAACTACTATTCGCGCCAATATAAATTGTAAATCACTTGGGGAAACGTGCAGTTCACGTGACGCTATCGAATTACCTTACCCACGAGCTAGGAGCTTCTTTGAGCTGCTGGCATGTGTGCCTCTTGAAATACTTGTATTATATTATTATTTATTTTACCTAATCTAACCTTAAATAATCTAAAGAGATCCATATTGTTACATTTTAGGTACTTTGATAATAATAAATAAAGAATAAACATGAAAAACAACAAATAAAGTACTTACCTGAGTATTCTTTTTTTTGCTGTTGATTATCGATGACACTTAACCCTACTTTTTATACTAATGGTAGAAGTGCATTAAGTAATTTTATTTAATTAAATAACGCACCAAAGAACATAAAATAATAACATGAAAAAAAAAAACAGACAATTTACTCTAACAATCGCAGTTTTTCTCGCTTTCTAACAATGCAACAAGAGCCATTACAAATTCATCCAAGCTAATATAATAGGTCATTTGATAGATAAAAACCCTGGCTTTCTATTGGTTATAGGTAATATATGATTAAATGTAAAATAGAGTTATTAACAAATCCTGAAAGAGAGGATGTGACAGGAGGGGTCTGATTTTCTATTTGATAGCTCTGTAACCAAACAAAATTGAAGGCTATAAAAATAATGGTTTGTCTGGGCAATGACGATTTTATAGTGAGTAATTTACGTTTAATTTCGTAGTTACTGGAGGGGTGGTGGATAAAATAGAGAAGATACCTAGAGAAACTGTGTCACGTCTGTGACACTAGGGGAAATTCAGGATTTTTTTAAAATATTGCCTTATATAATTAAGAACTTAAATTCTATATACTATTAAAATGTGGATTATCAGCTAAGCATTTATGCCATATTAATTAGTATAACATAAAAAGTAGTTTAATAAAATTTTGAATGTAAGACACTAAAATCTTGTGTCATGCACAATAAAGGATACTCCTGGCAATAGGATTAAGTTGACTCAGAAAACGTTAAGTTAGTGTAAGTGAAGTTAGACTGCGTGATTGTTAGTTTACCCATAATGGGCAATACTTAAAGTGAGCTTCACAGTGGTATTGTAATAACAAGGATAAAGGAGAATAATTTGTCTTCTCAAAAGGTTATCTAAAGTAACTGAACCCACCTATGTGGACTTTGACGAAAAGGTTACAATTAATTGAAGTTCTGGATACAACTGTGATAACTCACGTGGAAATGTAAGTGAATCTATCACAAATTGTGCAATAAGAAACGGAGTAGAGAAAAACAATTCATCTTGTCAATTTAGTTCTAAAGTAACTGAACTAGCCTGTGTGGACTTTTGTAAAGAAAAGATAATTATTTAAAGTGTTAGATACAACTTTGATAACCAATAGTAAAGCGAACTTTTGTACATACGTTTGACATGCTTTGAATATATATTTTTAAAACAAGTGGATTGTGTGCTGTCTGTTTATTGTTTGAATTTATCGCCAACAAGTCGCAGACACCTACTGTAAAGAATCCGGCCCATTTACACACCTGACAATATAATAGCAATACCAGCTTAAAAAAGCAATGAGCATAATAAGATTATATACTGAAAATACATTCAGGCTATGCTCAAGACTTTTATCCTGGTTATTTTTTTTTTTTTTTTGTCCTAAATACCTTCTTGGCTTGTTGCACATTTTATACATGTTCCCAGTTTCAAACTATAAGAACCAACAGTAATATCCCATCATACTTGATATCACTGTTCCATTGTAGAAATATTCTGATGGAAGCACTTACCATGCTCATCACTCACTGCACCTAGATCTTTTGGGAGGAAGTCTAAATAGGAGTGTAAGACGTGCATATTTACTGACATCTTAGACCTCATTTTCCTGTAGTTCTCGATTATATCATCAGTCATCACAGCATGGTTTTCATCTCTGTGATTTTGACAACTTGTTTGAATGATTTCAAGTTGGCAAGTTTTTTCTGATTGAGTACTATTTCAAAATCATCATCCCGAATTTGTGGCCCAAAAAGATACCTCTTTTCATTTTTGCTTCACTGATTTTTGGAAAATTGTCAGACAGATACCTGAAACCATTACCATCTTTGTTCATTCATTTTACAAAATTCTTCACGAGTCCCAGTTTAATATCAAGTGAAGGCAGAAACACATTTTGAGGATTCACTAAAGGTTGATACTCGATATTCTGTTTCCCTGGTATGTAATTCTCTCTCTCACTGGCCATTCCTTCTTTTTGAAATGATTTTTATCATCTCGGCTGTCTCAGAGACACAATAAGTAACAATGAGGGGTATATCCATTCTACAGGCCTAGCAGGGGTGCAGTGACTTTTAGGTAACCACATATGTTTCACCTATGGTGATCATATATGATGGCCTCAAGTATAATCGGCATGCTTGGATAAGTGTCCTTCATGGTCACTGCCAAAAATATCACCCATTGTACTTTGTGGGTTGGGGTTAACCTTGTGGTACCATAAAATATTCCCTGCACTTTAAGCTGTGGGTGTGTTATAAGTGTGACAATCCTCCATTAGCGTGGATGGTGGGTAGTTGGGTGCTGCTGACTGGCTACCCATGCAGGGATGGCGGCAGATGGCCTTCGTAGCTTTGTCATAAATACAAATACTGTAATTTAGGGATGTGAGTGTGTTATAAGAATTACGGTCAAATCACGTTATTTGGTCTTACAAAAGTATTTCAAGAGTTGGCAGTGTTGACTGTCCATCTTCTCTCGACTACTACTTCAAAATTAGGGATGGCTAGCTTGTGTATCTTTGCGCAAAATCCAGCAGAACAAACTAACAAACAGATAAGCCTTTAATTTGTACTATTTCATTGAAACTACTCTGAACGTTTGGGTTATGAACGTCCGTGCTCTAGCTAAATACTTTGCCGTTTGCTCTCTCTCCCTCTCCAAGTCTTTTTTTCATTCATAACCGAGCTTCGTCAGCAGCTGCATTCATTGATTTTTTTTCCCCTTTTACGACCTTAATCTCAAACTGGGGTCAGCCGGTATACTTTGTAAGCCAAGAATTTTTACATCCCCGTGGCTAGCCCAGTCGGCAACCATATAAGACGAGTATATTTGGTGATGGGGATTCGAACTTGTGATCATCAGATTGCGAGTCAAGCGCTCTAACCACTGGACCATGGTTGGCCCATATCCTTTTATAAAGGTGACTTACTGAAACGTCGAAATATAATTTCTTGGAGATTAGACACATTTTATTCACAAAATGTCTAACATACTCTCGTCTGCCCTAGTAATGTGAAAAGCGAAAATAATGCTTACTGACATGGTCTAAGCACTCTGAGGTTAATGAAAATAAACTAAATGTGAATTTCTTAGGATAACATAATCAGAAATAAAAGGAGAACAGTCATAATGTAAAATGTAGATTAAGTCCATGTAAACTATAACGAACTAATTTATTTCTTCCTTTAATGTTTCTACAAAATTCAACACTTGTATACTGTCGTAATTAATTGTAGGCCTACGTTACAAATGATGTTAACTAACGTAAAACAAATCAACTTAAGTGTACAAAATAACTCAATAAGCGCGATAGCAAACCTGGATCCAAATACGTCTCGAAAATGCACTGATTCAACTGCTTTCTTTAAAAACCCTCCACTTTTTTACCCCTCAACTGGTAGGGTAAAATATTTGAATCACAAGTGGTAGGAGGTAGGTCAAAATAACCCATTTGTAACATACTTCAAAAATATTATCTTTATAACACAGTCGAGTCAGAATGACCCACAAATGACAAACAAATGATTATAACAGCAAGAAAGAGAATTGTAATAGCACATCAACACTCAAAAACTGATTGAGGATAGAGTACAGAAAATGTCAGATAGAGAGCAGCACTAGCTGAGTGAGAATATCGACTTGAAATATCGATGTGGGTTATTCTGACTCCACCCTACCAGTTGAAGGTTAACTATGTACTGTATCTCCTTGACTACCTTTCAACCCACTCTACTCTTGAAACATCTGTTTCACTGCAAGCTTACTTCACTATATCTTCAACTATCGTCGTATTTTTAATCTAGCTTCGAATGTGTGACAAAAACTTGACATCACCTTAGAATTTTCTAGGCGTTCTTACGCCCACCATCTAACAAATTACGACATTAAAAATACAGCTTACAACAATAAATTTATAGTAGGGCCATGCTATCTACGCTTTACCTTGTCATAAAATAATTACCACTGCTTTTATAGTTATTTCAAGTTTTCAATGTCATTTTTTCATGTAAATAAAATACACAGTGACGTGAAATGCTCTTTTCTCATAAACACATTACAAGTGGTTTGCTATAGTAAGACTCATTGTTTTTAAACGGAAACATTGTCTCTTGTTTCTTTAATAAGAATACATTGGACATCTGTCTGGACACTAAGCGTAAATGTCAAATTCCAGAAATGAGATTAGGTTATAAATGAACTGTTCACGGGTCAAAAAATTGCAGTTCTCTTTCTTCCCAGTGTTACACAAATTGTTGCTTTAAGGCTAGTAATATTTGATTATACCATGAACAGTGAAACTTAACATTTAAATTGCACTTTTAGAAGAAATCTTCTTTAAAAAATTAAAAACTGGATTATAAGGTAAAGCACTTACTTAAAAATATTTGCAACTGAATTAGGAATTATCCACATTTTCATGCTTCAGCCTTCACGCGCCGTATCAAAGCAGCTGATGTTAGTTCGATAACCCACAACTTGTACTACAAGTGCGGAGATTTTCATAGTCTTCAACCAATTTTTAAGTTGCAAGGTCATAAACTCAATAAATATAAACAATGTAACAGGAAAAGTTATATTCTTTCTTCTGCCACATCTACTTTTGAAATCCAATAATAAGTAATGAAATTTCAGTTGAATGGTATTAAGCAGCAATTGAGCTCACTATTTGAAAAGATTGTCAATTAGCTTAGAGCCACTCCGAATTCTTATAGTTTTGGGTAGTCTATTAATTTGATATTGAAACTATGGCATATGAAAAGGTCCTAATTTTGTATTAATACCTACCATTAACAAACCAAAACTACTGCTAATGGTACTTAATTCTTATATTTTTAATTTGTTTTGATAAATATTATCTGATCATACAAATTTTAAGAGATCAATAATGCATTCGCATTAGAATTTTATGCCTAAAACTGATTTTAATTTAAGCAAGGTATTAAGTCGTAACTTGTATAAAGCTCGAGTTGAGCATTATTTTTATGCAGGATATAAGTTGCTTTGGTGAATTTTGGGATATCACATGTACTCAAATAATGCAATAAAACAAACAACCTTGTTGTATTTGAATTTTATAGATATTTACGAAAGACAGAAGATTAATGAATCTAAGAAGTAACCTTGAATTTTACAGTATTTTCTTTTTCTAGAAACAAGTTGTGTTCCAATGTACTTGGCCAGGATGTAGACGGCAATATGACACATGTAAAGATATTGAAAAACATGTTCGTACCTTACATTTAAGGTAATGGTGTTATATTAGTCGGTTTCATTCTTATCTTTAGTAATAATAGTAATAGAGATGAAAATGATAACATTTAAATTAAGATAATACTTATTAATATTCATCTCCTTTCAAGTACTTTGTAATTAACATTAAAATATATCATCTTAATAATGAATTACCTTATAATGATATTTTAAAGTAGTTTATCAAATTTTATTATTCAGTGTGCTTTTATTTTATAAAAGTTTGAAAATATGATTTCACCTTCTACATACTGCATAGATTTGCTTTGAGACAACACTCAATTAAGAATCTAACTACATATATTGATGCATGGTGCTGCCTACCATTAACAAACTACTAGTGGTAGTTATTTTTTATATTTTTAATTTGTTTTAATAAAATCTTATGATGAAATGAATAAAAAGGAGTAATAATAGCAAAGCCAGTTAGGCAGCATATTGCATGTAATACAGGGTTAAATTCTTATATGAATTACCAGACTATACCTTTAATTCTTATCATTATTTATCATTTGACACTGGACATAATTATTTCTAATGCACCTAACGTGTGAATAAAAAATATGCTTGAAACAGTCAGTTTGAATTGTTATGCTTGACTTAATAAAACAATGATAAAATAACATGAATCAATTATAATACTAATGTTAATTTTTAAACTTACATAGAGCAAACCCTTGAAAGTGGCCGAAAATATAATTTATACATTTTCTCATAGTTGAAAAATTTTAGAATACTTTCAAATGATCAGTCTCTTATCTTTGCTGCAATTTCAATAAGCATTTTTTTTTTACAAAATATTAGGCAATACAAACAACAGGGAATAGAATTGAATGATCATGAGGAGGAGTTTTACTATACAGAGATTGAGAAAGAAATTGATGTGGGGAACCAGTTATCACCACCACCCAGTTCAGAAAGTAATGGAATTGAAGGGCTAGTATCTCCAACATTACCAACTATTTACACATCTATGGCTCCTACTCTTAGTCATTTGGACATGGTGAGACCTCCTGAAGAAAATCCAGAGTTTAAATGTCAGCAAGAAGTATGTTTGTAGTCAAAGTTTGTAAACTTCTCAGTTACTGACTATAAACCTAGAGGTGTTAGAATTATTTGAATGTTTAATGAAACAGCTTAAAGCTGATTTATTTTTTCACATGAATATTGTATATGTTAATTTTCTGTTTGTGGTATACTTTATGATCTCTTGAATTGATTTCTTTCTGTGTAGTGAAACTAATTCAGTAATATCAGAAATGCATCTAACACTATATCGCATTTCATACATGAACTGCCATGTTTTGATGTACTTAGTGTTCACAAATTGTTTTATGTTTATTTTCTTTGTGATTTTCTGCACTAGTGAATTACCAATGAAAATCGCTTATAGAACTTTCTTCCATAAATGTTTATAGTGAATAATGATGTATTCTAATATAATTAAGCTGTAGTTTCTAAGATTATCCAATAAATCGGATATTAAGTAACATGTTCTTGTTAATTCAGCAATGTTCAAAGTCAAGCCCTATCAACATCCCCCAAGGACAGACATCAGTGATTCAGTGGTATCCACACCATTCATATGCTGCAAGCCTTCCAAGTACTATGGTGAGAAATTTTCATGAATTCCTATACAAATCTTTTGCTTTGATATCCTTATTTATGTCATAATAGAGGATGAGGCTAACAGAGCAGCCTTGTAACTGTTTATAGCCTGTTGTAACTACAATACCATCTATATTTAACTTGATAACTTACCCAGCATTTTACCAAAGAATTTTGACAAACAAAACTGTATATTGAGGAAATTTGTTCATTAAAAATTTTCAATTGTAAATCAGTCAGACAAAGTAGGTTTGTTTTAATATTAAATATTTAGTGAATAGAATGTTCTATTCTTGTCAGAAAAAAACTAATAAAATGTTGGTTTGAATTAAATTTTTGTATAATCTTTCATTTCATTTCAACTGATTTTCAATAAATCAGTTCATGCTAAATGTGTTTTAAAATACAGAAGCAGGCTAAACCTTGTAGTACTGCATCACTTGCAAGTTTGCTTGAGTAAAGAATTACCATATTGTGCTAAATTGAGTTGTTAAAAAAAAGGTGTCTTACTAAGAATAGCTAGAGAGTTAACCCTTTAGTTTAATTGGTAGAACAGTTGCCTAGTGTACAAGAGGTCACAGGCTCAACTCTCTTGCAGGAGACATAGAAAGTGTCTTAACTAGTGGGCTAAAACTTTATCTCAGTTGGTAGAGTACTCAGCTTACATGTGAAAGATCCTGGATTCAATTCTGCTAGACAAAAGAAAAAAAATACAATTTCTAAAATATGAAATATGTATGTCTCTCAGTGCAAAAAGTGAAATGGAGTTGAACTTGAAGCCACATTATTACATGAAGCACCATTCTCTGTTGCCAGAACTGAATCATAATTATTTGTTTTTTATTAATATTTTCAGGTTTCAACTCCTAAGTACATACGTCTAAGCCCCAAATCTCTTTCCACATCACCCAAGTGCTTGCCACAACTACGAAAACTTCGATCAGAAAGTCGAAAATGTCGTAAAGTTTATGGCATGGAGAACAAGGACCTGTGGTGCACCCAGTGTAAATGGAAGAAAGCTTGTACCAGATTTGTGGACTAAATGAGATTGTTTAGCAACTGCGATTGGAGAGAATTAATGAGACATGCTTTATTACAGTGACTTGTACAGCCCAACTATATAGAAATACAGTTTGATACTTACCATTGAGATTTATTATCACACTTTAGTACAAACTTGTAATGTTAAGGCATGTTGTTTACCAGAATGTATTGGAACAGATTATTACTAAACCAAGAACTTTTACTGATTAAATTGGCAATTTTTGGCACAAGAAATGTAAATTTGCATCTTTCCATTTTTCACTTTACCAACTAATAACTATATCTTTGTTTGTTTGTTTTTGTTTTTTTTTAAAAAAAAGATTGTATGTCACATCATTGTTCTTGGGTTCTTTAATAGTTTTATAAAACTACCTTAGAAGAGAGATACCAAATTATATAATTTTAAACTGACTGCCATATTAAATGTTGCTCAAAAACATGATATTCAGGCTAGTGTAAGCAATATCTTTATTTGAAACTGATAGGTACTACATATTTTAAAATATTTTATTAGATATTAACTTCATAAGTGATTAGTTTCTGTTCTTAGTATGCCATATCTTTTCCAAATGTAATAAAGGTTATTCAAGTTACAAATATATTTAAGTAGATGTGGAGCTAAGTTTTATCAAGCAGCTAGCTTATGCAAGTAATTTGATCTATAGCTTTGTTTCTAAAATGAGAGAAACTTAACTAGTATTTAACACACACATCCAGGACATGAAATTTTAAGTGACAGCTTTGACTTAGGGCATTATACTCACAAAGTTAAATCTTCATATATATACGGTAGAGAATCTTTTTTAAAGTTTTATTTGTTTCATATTTTTACTGTAGAGTTTTAAGTACTTCATATCAATTATTATTTTTTTTAAAACAAAGTTACAAAAGAAAATTAAAGCACGAGCTTACATTGCTGGATTTGGTTTTTTGATGACTTTTGTGTTATAATATAAATTGAATGATTTTCTAAGTATATTCACCTTGTTTTACAGTTCATTAGCTACACAACACCTAAATAAACCAAATGTTCCTTAAGATATATGATCTTTGAACAGTCGATGTTGAAGAACTGTCTTTATGTTGGAGGAACCTATTATTCCACACTGACATGTAACCATAAGGATACTACAGTATTGGTTAAACCTTATATTACATTAACATGGATAAGCCCACATTTTATATGATATTATAAGTTTTGATGTATGACCAACCAGATAATATTGTTAGATAATTTTATTGTTTATCTTCCTTTCAAAAACTATTATATTTTAAAAAAGGCTTAGTGTGTGCCTTTTTATCTAGTTGGGTATATTTCTTAACAGTTAACTTTATAATTGCATGACTTATATGACATTTGCTAGGGAAAGTTCATTGTCCCATGGAATTTTTTTTGTGAAACTTTGAAGTTATAGTTGGTATCCAGTCCTATTTTGATAGTTTTGTCATCATTGCATGCAGATTAAATTTGCCCATTATTTTTAAAATTTTATTTGTCTGTTTTTGGAAATATATTTCGCTCTCTCTTTCTTTACTTTTCAACTGTGAAAATAATCTTACTGGAAAATGGGTTATGTATTCTTATTATGAATTAAATTTCTTAGTCATTAAGAGCACAACCTCAACCTACAGAGTGAGGTTGTCACTTATTGCGTGTAACTTTAACCTCTGGTTAGCTGTTAATAAAAATGTCATTTCTACATTGTAATACTAAAATTGTTGTCAAAAAATGGAAACATCCTGTTGTACTTTTAAAAAGGAAATCTCAGCTATTGTGGCAATAACAGATAAAAACCTTTTTAATAGCTCTGCTCCACTGGATTTTTATAAATTTATTTTTGAAAATGTAATTCTTTATTATTAGAAAAATGTGAAATAATTGTTTTTGCACCTGCAGAAAATTTTCATAACATGTAAATTCATAAGTATAATATGTTAGTAATATAAATAATGTTGAAATTACTTCACATTTATTATGTTAATTTTGTATTATGTTTTTAAGACTTTTATGCAATATTAATATTTGATTTCAGTTTTAATCCACCTGTGAAAAAGTCACTTCCTACTATGATCTTTAAAATTGTTAGTAAATGTTCCTGACCAATGTTTTATTGAGGCTTCTTTTTAATCATAAAAATTCTGTTGATTAATATGAATCTTCAAAAAAATTGGAATTATATAAGCATTCTATTAAATAGTAGGGTGGTTTAATCCTAATGGTGGGTATAAAAAAACATACAAAGTAGTTGGTTGAATAATGATTTTCATTCACTGCAAATCCTTGCAAGGCAGAAAAATGTTTTATTTTGTTACTGCAGTAAGTATGAAGAAAAACATTTGTAATGATTGAATTTCAGAATCTTCCAAGTAAACAAACGTATTTCCAGATTTAGGTGTTATATATGTAAAATTCTCAATCTTATTGTACAAAAACATTATTTTGCAATTTTTGTTACGATTTGAAAATTATAGTAAGTGATGAAAATTTTGACACTTCTGAAAATGCTGTGGGCTTTATTCTGTTGGAAGAAATGAGCTGACTTCCTTTCATTACAGGATAAGGACCATTTATTCACATTTAGAAGATAATTTGTGCCTTAATCATTTACCTCAGGAGAAAGCTGTATATAACTATTTGTAAATCCTCAAAGAGAAAGGCAAGCATACAAGAAATAGACCTTACAGATAACAGTGTATCTTTATAAAGTTTTATAGCTTTTTGTTTGTTTTTTACTGAATAAGACAAGAATTGTCACTTTTCTATCACACTGTGATATTAAGAAAATAGTTTGATACTGTATGTTTTATACATCTTTTTAACAAGTTAATTTTAAAATGAAATATAAATGTGAGTTCTGATGCAAGATGCTAAATACTACCAAAAATAGTTTTTGTATAAATTTGATGTGAATCAAACTGAAATAGATTAATATCATCATTAAAATGTGTGACAATATACTGTCAATTTTGCAGTTTGTTTCACCTTTAAATAGTGTATATGTAACAACAACAAAAAAAAAAACTTACTGTTGTGGTTGTACATCTTGTAGTCCTGTACTTGATGCAATATCTCTCTAACATCTTTGTTGTCTCTCTTAATTGCACACATGTTCTCTCCAGAAAAAAAAAATATAAATTTTAGAATTTTTTGCAGAACATTTTCATGCTTATATCCTTTTGTAGCTAGTAGCTACAGTTATAAATATTTTTGCCATATAATTTACATTGTTGTTGTAGTCTTGAGAGTAATATAACTGTATAGTCACAGAGTGAACAAAACACAGAATGTGGCTTAAACTGTGTTTGGTAAATTAAATGTTTCTACTTAGTTCTTGTTTGATATATATAAAGTAGTTGTTTTATAAATGTGTCACTTGTAATGTGTGCTTTATTCAAAAGTTGAATTATGAAGTTGGAGTTAGTAGACTTTCAAAAAGTGTTTTGACTATGTTATGTTTTTTCATTATATTGCATTTGTTGTTTCTCTTAATGTTTAGGGATTGTATTTGTAACAAAGGTATGTTTGAAACATAATTAAAATGCCCAGGTAAAATGACTAACTAGTTCAAATCAGTGTGAAATAGATGTTGTTTTCACACTCAATAACACTTATAAAAAATGGTACAACTGGCTTTTGTTAAGAAATAATTATCGGAATATATTACAAGCACTTAATTTTTTGGTTACTAAATCTTGTAAGCAGCCAAAATCATGTTTCAATCATGATTTTAACTTTTATTATCTAAGGATGTAAAACATTTTTGCTGTGGATGTACTGTGTCATCTAATTATTTCATGCTTTTTCTTAATTGTAAACAATGTTTAGTTACTTATGTCTATTTGAGATTGGTGGTCAAATCCATTGCGTATTTTTTAATAATATTAAACATTCTTGCATTTTATTTAGTTGATTATTGTAACTAATATTTAACTGCAGTATCTATTGACTTTTAATATAGACAAAATCCTCTTGTTAGCATTGTTAGTACTCAGTCTCTCAAGTAGGGTAAATTTTCAACTTTATGAGGTTATGACACTTAAATTACTATCTATGGTAACACCATAGAAGTTATTATTGAGTGTTATTTAAATGAATAAACTAGTAAAAACATTTGTTATCATTGGATGTACCAATGCTAAACATTACCCAAAAAAAGCAAGTACTTTCAGCTGGTAGGCTTTTATTCACTCTGAGCTAAAGGGCACAGATGAAAGTGCTCACTTATTTTGGGCTATTTTTAGCTTTATTGTGTAATTTTAAGTTGTTTTTTTTATGTGATCCACAGTGCTGTCACTTAAATGGATTAGTTTAAAATATATATATATGCTTTTTACAAGTATGTTTTATTTCAATGTTGTCTTTATATTTTCATTATATTTTGTATAGGAAATGTGTAAATATATATATATATATTCACTTCCAAATCTCATTTATATACAATATTTTAAAGTTTATGGATCTAAGAATTATGTGTGTTACAAAAATTCAAAACTTAATATACTAGCAATTTTTATGGTAGTAAAGACAAGACAGTGTAAATTCTTTTCATGTTTGTATGTTTAAAAATGATTTATGGTATTATTTCCATTAGGGGGGAAAAACCCTGTTACTGTGTGTTATTTCATGACTGTTTTATATGTTAAAATATAAATATCATTTAATAAAAACTGTTTTTACTATTCTGAATGTTATTGGATATTAGATGTGTTTTTTTCTTCTTAGCCTCTCTGTAGTAAAACACTCAATATTCTGAAAAGTCATAGTTTTGTAAACAATGATTAAAATGTAATAAATAGTTGATTAGCAATCAAGGGTATGTTACAAGGCTGAGGAAAATACTTTTGTTTTTTGGTGGGGGTGGGTTATAATTCTACACTGGTGAGCATCAACAAGTGATGAAAATAATGAGTTATTGGAAAAGTGCTTAAGTGTTCTACCACTTCAGTAGGCTTATACCCATAGGTTGGTCTTTAGTATTAATTTAAATATGCGAAGTTCTTTTACTTACTCAGCATATTTTACTATACTTTGAAATTTTTATTTTACCACATTCATAATTTAATTAAGCATTTTAAATGAAGGTCTTGACAACTTGTATTTCTGTTTTACTTGTAAAATCCAAAATTATACAAGTGAACTAGATTAGCTTCTGATTAATAATTGAGACATCACCAACACAAACAGATATTCAGTCATTCTCATAAGATCTATGTATTGTAATTCAGGATTGCATTTTTATATAATTTTAATCCTGCTGAAAATTCAGTTGTACAACCTGATATTACTGTTAGGTGATTGACAACAGAGTTTGAAAAGCAAAGTATTGTATAGACTTGGTGATTTAATGCTTGTCTGTGACAGATGAGAAATTACATTGTGTGACTTACCTCTGGTTTTAGAATTTTAAGACTGACCACAATTAGTTAACTGTATTTATACAATTTCTCTACACTACTTGCCCTTTAACACTTGTAAAACTAACTACTGTAACTTGTAATAGATAGTGTTAGAAATAGAAAACCTTATAACATGAGCACTTTTAAAAACGAGGACCATTTCTCATCAGGTCCACCTTCCAAAAGTGATCAGGTTATATAGTTTTGTATTTTTGCCTTAAAATGATTTTTTGAACTAATTTTCCTTACATCAGTATTGGAAATAATTATGAAAATAGTGAATAAAATCCAAATAGTCTGGGGTTGCTCCTATCCTGCTATAAGAAAATTAACTGTAACACAATACAGTCAGCCATGTATTGTAACTTGTTCCATTGTTGTGTGGGTTCTTTTGGATTATTTGGTAGAAATAATCCCAAGTCCAATCCACTAATGATGATAAGTTACTTTTTTCAACAACATTTGTTAAAGGTTATGTTCACTTTGACAAAGTTGTAGGCCTAAGTTCACAAACAGTGTTTCAATAGAAGCTGCAATAATAATCTATGCCTTACTCACAAATAAAACTTACTAACTTGATCACTGAGGAACAAACATAGTAACTCTCATTATTAACACTGAATTTAATTATTCACTGATTAACTCATTGACTTTTCATTTAATGACTTCTTTTATTTATAATGTACCCTTATTTCTACATACAACACAAAACTAAATTCTTAATTTTCATATTTCTAGATATTGTGTCATGCACCCTCAAGCAAACAAACACCTTGTTTCTGTATTTATTTTTTAACGACCCCTATTTTTTATAATCTTTTAAAAGTACAACAGTAGTGTGGTAAATAAACACTTGGTTCTCAGAATACAAATGCCACATAACAAATATGTAGAAATCAAAGAGTTGGCTGGTGAATGCTACTCCATGTGACTAATTGAAGATGAATTTCTCGTTTAAATAAGAGCTGTATGTAAGCTACAGAAGGTTGAGTATGATTTTATATTAAAATAATTTTTGAGCATCGACAAGTCTTTACAGTTTATGTCTGGTCAAGCTATTTGTGATTAATGTGCATCTTGACAATAGCCCTACTTTGCAAAAGGCTCCATTGTAAAGCTGTTATGTCCAAAGAACACCATTTAACTCTGCATTGTTGAAATAGACAATGAGAAACTGTCGTTTTTATATATTAGATGGCTTATAGAAATCATGCATTGCATACTGGTGTGCTTTTGACATGAAAGCCTTGTGACAAAGGCCTTTTCAATGGAAACTACGCTGTAGTACTATGCATAGTCATCAGATAGAAGACTGGATGTGGTAATGCTCCAAAATTGTTTTAGTATGACGTATTCAACTGCTGTATATGTATCAGTTAATGATCTGGAAAAGTGCATGACATGTCAAAGGCCTATCTCAAATTACTTATAAATCTTACACTAAGTTCCCCATTACTTTTAGCTGCAATTGTAGTCAATGTATTTAATTATTTTGCTGCTTCTCATGTTCATAAACATCATATATTTTAAAATCTTGATAAAATTATAAAATTAATAAGCAATAATTAAGCATTTTATCGAATACGTTAAAATTGTATCAAAATAACTGATACAACAACTGAATTCAAACCAAGTACTTTTCCATTTTTATTTTCAATAAAATTGCATTTATTTTGAGATATACATAAAAGAGTTGTCACAGTTATCAGTATCATACTGTATGAAAGTATGGTGTTGTATTCGCAGAATATAAAATTATATTATTATTCAGCAATTGGTAATGAAATTCTTTGTATATTTCTTGAAAAAGTAAATCCCTTTTTTGGAATGAAGACGAGTTTAGCTTATTTTCCGATACTGTAATGTATAATCCTAAACTTTAGGCATACTATAACAACTTCTATGTTAGCGTGGAGGGTAGCAAGAGATCATTACAACTTGTGCATTGAGCTCTCCCGTCCTTTTAATATATTGTTGCGTCAG